>NW_013675666.1:8241-10627 GCF_000517525.1 Limulus polyphemus
TTTGTAATAAATGAAACTATAACATCTGACTCACTGCTCAAACAATGTTTTGGAATAAGTGAAACTGTAACATCTGACTCACTGTTTAAACAATGTTTTGTAATAAATGAAACTATAACATCTGACTCACTGCTCAAACAATGTTTTGGAATAAATGAAACTGTAACATCTGACTCACTGCTCAAACAATGTTTTGTAATAAATGAAACTGTAACATCTGACTCACTGTTCAAACAATGTTTTGTAATAAATGAAACTGTAACATCTGACTCACTATTTAGACAATGTTTTGTAATAAATGAAACTGTAACATCTGACTCACTGTTCAAACAATGTTTTGTACTAAATGAAACTGTAACATCTGACTCACTGCTCAAACAATGTTTTGTACTAAATGAAACTGTAACATCTGACTCACTGTTTAAACAATGTTTCGTAATAAATGAAACTGTAACATCTGACTCACTGTTTAGACAATGTTTTGTAATAAATGAAACTGTAACATCTGACTCACTGTTTAAACAATGTTTTGTAATAAATGAAACTGTAGCATCAGACTCACTGCTCAAACAATTTTCTGATATAAAATTAGGGCTTGTTCGCTTACGTCATGTCAAACGTACCGATTCACATTCATAATGCCCAAAAGCACATGTCATGTTCAAGTGTTTGCCGAGAACTAAATATAGTCTGTAGATCTTGGGGAAATAATTATAGATTACAGTAAAATATTGTATAAAACCTGGTCTGTAGACATCTTGGTCAATATTTAGTACAGTTTTATGTCAGAAATTCCATATAAGGAAACGTATATTTTGTCCGATGTGTTTATTGGTTCACAAGATGTCGGCCGACGGTTTAACATTATTCATTACACAAGTATATATAAAAACCTATTTTTACCTTGACCAAGATCTTATTTCATCAAACTACCAACATTATTCATTACACAAGTATAAATAAAAACCTATTTTTACCTTGACCAGTATAAAGTAGGATCTTATATCGTCAAACTACCAACATTATTCATTACACAAGTATAAATAAAAACCTATTTTTACGTTGACCAGTATAAAATAGGATCTTGTATCGTCAAACTATCCAACATTATTCATTACACAAGTCTAAATAAAAACCTATTTTTACCTTGACCAATATAAAGTAGGATCTTATATCGTCAAACTACCAACATTATTCATTACACAAGTATAAATAAAAACCTATTTTTACCTTGACCAGTATAAAGTAGGATCTTATATCGTCAAACTACCAACATTATTCATTACACAAGTATAAATAAAAACCTTTTTTTACCTTGACCAGTATAAAGTAGGATCTTATATCGTCAAACTACCAACATGTCTAACGTTTCAGAATACATTTAATACATCGTTGTTGTGATTATTTTCTAGCTGCACTCTGTCCACCGCGGGGATCGAACCCCGGAATTAATCGTTGTAAATCTGTAAACCTACTGTTGTTCTACCGAGGGAGCTTAATATATCATCAGTAAAGCTTCGAAACAAGAAGTAAAAAACGCTTTAGTGAACAATGACAAGCAGTAAACGTACGTAACAATGAGACAGAGCACAGAATTAATTTGAAGTTATATGAAGGTCTTCATATCACGAATTCTGATCAGTACTTTATCTCCGATTCTTTTATTTCAAATACGTTTAATATGAACGTGTTGATGTTTCTCACAACCTGTATGATATATGTGCTGTTCATTTTATGAACTTGTTCGTTATGTCTCATTTTTATTATGCCCGTACATAATAAACATTTCTTATTCAAATAGCAAAGCACAAAGCTACGCAATGGGCTGTCGGTGTTGTGCCCACCGCGAATACCGAAACCCGAATTATAGCGTTATAAGCCCTCTGACTTTCCACTGAGCCATCTAGGGGCAGAAAGAAACTATACGGTTTCTTAGGAACAACCACTTTCGGTTTCAGGAATGAGCTTCCGTACACTGATAGGTTTCAAAACGTTTCTGACTTGGTAGTCACCGCCTTTGCTGTGTAAAATGTTAATAGAGCTAAGCCTCGTTATATGTTGACAAGAATCAATACTTCAAAAGGCGGATCATTGTGGATTTTCTTTTTTCAGTCTTTATATCTATTTTTAGGAAGGAGCTTAGATATTAGAGGAGAGTGTATTTCTTACTTCTGATCCTCTTCTTTCCGAAAATTAAACGTTAAGTAAAGAATTTGAGATAACTTATTAAACTTTATGCATTTTGGGTAGTGGCATAAAGGCGTATGACCCCACAAATGTCATTTCAAATAACAGGCAATTATTCGAAAGAAAAAAATTTAAATCAAAACTCAAGCGAAGCTTATCTATCTGTTTAAGATCATCCAAAACTCAAGCGAAGCTTATC
>NW_013675666.1:11538-14495 GCF_000517525.1 Limulus polyphemus
CGAAGCTTATCATGATCCTAAACAGGTACAAAACTCAAGCGAAGCTTATCATGATCCTAAACAGGTACAAAACTCAAGCGAAGCTTATCATGATCCTAAACAGGTACAAAACTCAAGCGAAGCTTATCGTGATCCTAAACAGGTACAAAACTTTGGTTTTTTCAAGTCTCTACATGGAGATCGTTCTGGCATTTTCCCTCTCAGATAAATTAACATCAATGGTATCCACAGAGAATGAATACGTTATGTTAAAACGATTTAGGAGCCTCACCACGTCGCTGCAGTCCATGTCGCCACGTTTAGTCATGCTCTATCTGACGAGCATGCATCTTGTAGCCTAGTTTCCATTCCATAGCAAATCACTCCTAACTGAAGGTTAGTTTACAAAAACAAGTTTCTCAGTGCTCGTTTCAACAGTCAATCAAACACACACACACACAAAGTCATTGTTGCTGCGTCTGGCGACTTGATTGGCCTGTCTTTCTATACAATAACATGAATACCTAGTTCATTATGTTGAACACATATGTCTTATAAGCAACCCGTGTTCAAGTAATTTAAGTCACTTTTCGTTCTTGATTATGTTGCCTGGGTCATGTGGACGGCTATCTTCCACTGACCTGCGTGCTCTAAGTTCATCCATATTCTATGCTATTAATTACAAGAGATATCATCGTCTCTAAATCCTATATCTGAACACGCCTTCATGATTTGCTTCATAAAGAGCTGTTACAAAAGCGATCGAATGAATAAGTCATACAATATAGTTCTTATAAGTGATGGTCAACGACGACATTATACAACATATGGTTGAGACGTGACTTACTGATTTGTATATTCAGAATCGTTCTAACAGAATGCGCTGAGCCTTTTGTGTATATACATGTGTTGTCTTTGTCCCTGTGTAATATATTGACAAGGAATAGCTAGACAACAAACACACGCTACATTATTGTTTAAACGCATGTGTTGTCTTTATCCCAGTGTAATATATTGACAAGGAATACCTAGACAACAAACACACGCTACGTTATTGATTAAACGCATGTGTTGTCTTTATCCCAGTGTAATATATTGACAAGGAATACCTAGACAACAAACACACGCTACATTATTGTTTAAACGCATGTGTTGTCTTTATCCCAGTGTAACATATTGACAAGGAATACCTAGACAACAAACAAACGCTACATTATTGTTTAAACACATGGGTTGTCTTTATCCCAGTGTAATATATTGACAAGAATACCTAGACAACAAACACACGCTACATTATTGATTAAACACATGTGTTGTCTTTATCCCAGTGTAATATATTGACAAGGAATACCTAGACAACAAACAAACGCTACATTATTGTTTAAACACATGGGTTGTCTTTATCCCAGTGTAATATATTGACAAGAATACCTAGACAACAAACACACGCTACATTATTGTTTAAACACATGTGTTGTCTTTATTCCTGTGTATCAATAACTATATATACAAATACATAAATAAATATAAAATGTTCAGAAATTCTAAGCACAAGATCATAATTGAATATTATATCTAAGATGATTCTGTGTTTCTTATCTAAAGGTTTTGCATTTTTTAAAAGATTTTTCCTATTTCTCTGTCTATAAAAATAAAAACGTCTTTTCGATCCATACATAGAAACATATATGTAAGAGTTATTTTATCCCCGGGCAATTATTTCCACTGTTCTTTACATGAAACATAAATAAACGTATGCGTAGCTTTAAACAAACAGCCTGTGGATGAAAGTGGTACCGCCGGATATAACGTTATTTGAGTAAGTAAAACCACGTGCTTATATCCCACATGTTACTATTGAGAGACTCAAGAACATCTGTACGTCTTAGTAATAAAGTTATACAAATATTTTGGTTTTGTTGTTCTAAGAGATAAGGCTAGAAAGTGGAATAAAGTATCGAAATTCATAAGATTTGGGTCCTATGAAAAACGGGAATCAAATTTCCAGGTTCTACAAAACTCTTTATTAATAGTTTATAGGTTGGAGATTAGAGGTTTTTTTTATCAAGGAGTTTCCTTGAATACTTTATCAACATTCACACCGTTCTGAAGATGTTACAATAATTTAAATGAAACATTTAGATCATGCCATTATAGAACTGAATTAATAAGAACAACATTTCAAGCTGAAAATTAAACTTCACGCTTGATAAACCTGAATATCATCACAGGTTCGAATAGTAGCCAGACAATGTAACGGATCAGAAGGAAAGTGAGATAAGAGACAACGGACAGCTGAGTTTCACGGAAACCCCCGGATTTCTGAAACTTCATTTACCATTGTCTGCGTTATTGATCTTTGATGTTTATAACACAACTTCAATTAAATAACGTCTCATATATCCTGTAGTAAATGGAAAGTAGCATTGTCATGTAAAGGTTCTTGTGTTGACGCTGTTCAGCAGGTTTTATTTGTTTATTCTGAACAAGAAACAAAGTAATATTGTCATGTAAAGGTTCTTGTGTTGACGCTGTTCATCAGGTTTTGTTTTTTATTCTGAACAAGAAACAAAGTAGCATTGTCATGTAAAGGTTCTTGTGTTGACGCTGTTCATCAGGTTTTATTTGTTTATTCTGAACAAGAAACAAAGTAACATTGTCATGTAAAGGTTCTTGTGTTGACGCTGTTCAGCAGGTTTTATTTTCTATTGTGAACAAGAAACAAAGTAACATTGTCATGTAAAGGTTATTGTGTTGACGCTGTTCATCAGGTTTTGTTTTTTTATTGTGAACAAGAAACAAAGTAACATTGTCATGTAAAGGTTGTTGTGTTGACGCTGTTCATCAGGTTTTATTTTTTTATTGTGAACAAGAAACAAAGTAGCATTGTCATGTAAAGGTTCTTGTGTTGACGCTGTTCAGCAGGTTTTATTTTTTTATTCTGAACAAGAAACAAAGTAGCATTGTCATGTAAAGGT
>NW_013675666.1:15192-19094 GCF_000517525.1 Limulus polyphemus
GATGTTGATATTGACCGTTCAACACATATGGAGATTAACGTATCGATGTTGATATTGACCGTTCAACACATATGGAGATTAACGTATCGATGTTGATATTGACCGTTCAACACATATGGGGACTGACGTATCGATGTTGATATTGACCGTTCAGCACATATGGAGATCAACGTATCGATGTTGATATTGACTGTTCAACACATATGGAGATTAACGTATCGATGTTGATATTGAACGTTCAACACATATGGAGACTTACGTATCGATGTTGATATTGAACGTTCAACACATATGGAGACTGACGTATCAAAGTTGATATTGACCGTTCAGCACATATAGGGACTGACGTATCGAAGTTGATATTGACCGTTCAGCACATATGGAGATTAACGTATCGATGTTGATATTGACCGTTCAACACATATGGAGACTGACGTATCGATGTTGATATTGAACGTTCAACACATATGGAGACTGACGTATCGATGTTGATATTGACCGTTCAGCACATATGGAGACTGACGTATTGATGTTGATATTGACCGTTGAACACATATGGAGACTGACGTATCGATGTTGATATTGACCATTCAGCACATATGGAGATTAACGTATCGATGTTGATATTGACCGTTGAACACATATGGAGACTGACGTATCTTTGGATTTTCTTTACATGTAAAGTTAGTTTTAATAAGAATTGAAATATATTCATATATTATAGCCCAATGTCTGTCTGCCTGTCACGCTCTGTATCTCCTGAACGGTTAATCGAAGAAACAATTATATATCAATATGCTTCTTTTGAAGAGTAAATTACAGAAAATTTATTAACATATTTTTTATAATTTCTAAAATTTTATATAAATATCAACATCGATACGTCAATCACCATATGTGTTGAACTGTCAATATCAACATTGATACGTCAGTCTCCATATGTGTTGAACGGTCAATATCAACATTGATACGTCAGTCTCCATATGTGTTGAACGGTCAATATCAACATCGATACGTCAGTCTCCATATGTGTTGAACAGTCAATATCAACATCCAAGTGCCCTAAAAACAATATTGTTACAAATGGTTGGATAGTTGTTACAAATGGTTGGTTAGTTATTGTTTTTAGTGCCCAGAGCTTCTGAATGTCTTCATTTTCTTTCTTCTAGCGACATGCTTGCTTGTCACACATAAAATACAAGTACGAGTTCATCCATACAAACACGAGGAGAAAAGTATTTACTTGTATTAAAATAGAAGAAATCTCCTTGAAGTAAAAGACAACTAAAACTCCCTAAATGTTTTTATATTTTCTGGATAACGCTACTTATATAATATTTACGATATACGGCACGAGACACAATATGAGAGCGAGACCAGGTGCAACCGATAAGCTCTGATCCTGGAGGATGATATACAGTACAAAAAATGTTACGTGTGAGTGATGGCGTCATGGTTGTAAGACTGGACAGAGAAATCCTTTAATGCTGTAGAATAGATAAGGAAAAACACTGTCAACTAGCCTATTTATCTTTATATGTATCTGGTCATAAGTAGAAAGTAGAAAAAAAGTGAATTTTGGAAACTCTTCTTCCTACCCCTACTAAAGACAATGTAATTTAATGGATCCGCCAAGACACAGCTATTTTTTGTTTGTTTGCTTCCGACGTTGGCGCTAGCCGTCCCTAATTTTAAAAATATAGACTAGATGGAAGGTAGCTAGTCACCAATATTCACCATCAATCCGTGGACTATTTTTGTCTGATCGAATAGTAGGATTTGACCACCACGCTTATAACGCACCCATCCCGCGTTATTTTATTTGCGATATGGGGTCGCAAAACACGAACCTTCAACTCCACAATGCAGCACACTAGTGATTTAGCCACGCAGCTGTTAGGGCAAGAACCAAGTTAACTTAATAGAATAATACACTGACCTTTGAATAACAATTCATTTTGTCCAGTAATAAGTAACAGTTACAAATTAATCCCACGTTACCCAATAATATAGCGATTTTAAAACGTTCAGCGTTAAAACGATCTTACAAAAATGTACGAACGTTTGTTAACAACGCACTACTTACTACACATCGAGGAAGAAATGTCTAAGTAAACTCCAACTGAAAACCTCTTTGCTTCATTTTTATTTAGCCTAGTTTTTGATATGAATATATAAAAGTTAACATACAAGTTATCTATAATATGTACAATATAACCAAGGAACAACACCAGATGAACCAAACAAGATTATAAGATCAATAAAGTTAACATACAAGTTCTATATAATATGTATTATAAAACCAAGAAACAACTCCAGAAGAAATGGAAGTCCAGATGAACCAAACAAGATTATATGATCAAAGATATGATATATAAATAATAAAACTGAAAGATAGATGGCAGTTCAGATGTTTATATTTAATCCAAGACAACTCCAGAAAAGATAACACTCAAGATCTGTGAAATATATATATACCTTAGACAAGCGAAAAACGGCGGTAGTCGAGATGTTCGGTATACATATAAACCGAAACCAGCGCTAGAGATGACAGTCCGGATGTTTGATATACATATAAACCGAAACCAGCGCTAGAGATGACAGTCCGGATGTTTGATATACATATAAACCGAAACCAGCGCTAGAGATGACAGTCCGGATGTTCGATATACATATAAACCGAAACCAGCGCTAGAGATGACAGTCCGGATGTTTGATATACATATAAACCGAACCAGCGCTAAAGATGACAGTCCGGATGTTTGATATACATATAATCCACCTCCTCAAGAGATGGATCTTCATATATTTGATATATATTAAACTTAAAACAATCCTACAGTCCATGAATGAGTTTATTAATGCTTACATTATAGAGTTCAAAACGTCCTGTTCATCTGATACACAATGTTGCTTCTTTGTACGTGTTTGTGTACGTTCATTTACAAATTCTTTCATTTTAAGATTTCAATACACTCTTTGCCTTTCCAAAAAATAGATTTAATTTTCAATATCATGCTTAGGTTTTATAAAATCTATTTTCTTTTTAGAAGACCACGGTCTCACAGAAGTAAACACGTTTCGTTTCCTTTACAGCTGGAAAAATTTTCTGACTATTAAAACAACCCATTGGTTGTTTGTTTGAAAAAAAATGCCACATTGGTGTAGCTGGTGTATCAACTGCCGGGGATTGAACCTTGGATTTAAGCATAAGTCCGTAAACTTACCGATGTCCCACGGCGAGATATAAAACAACAGCTTCTGAGAAAATATAATATTAAATAATATTATAATATTATTTATTAAATAATATTATTTGGAAAAGCCAAATATTACCATCTAAAAATTAAATGCGAAAATAATAAATTCACTAATTAAACGGTTTTTAAAATACCTCTTAAATATTAACAGTCTATTTTGAACTCGTAGATAATCGTCTGCAAAATAAACTGGGGATAGCTTAGCGCCACCTATATTTGAAAATTCAATCTTTCTTCAGATATTATACTAATATACTGAAATTTACTGTAAAAAGTAAAAAAAAATAAAATAAAGAAGTTTCACTAACAACTGTAACCTACTTTCCGTTTATGGAAAAGCTCACGCCACCTGGTAGTTAGTAGTTCAACTTTTGCGTAGGTTGAAGTCTTTGTAAACCTCCTGGTTTAGTTTCGGTCGGGAGCTGAAATATACTTTATGGAGGGGTTAACTTTCACGTTATTTCTGCCCTCGAATAACTGAACTTGATATCGAAATAGTTCTCACTTTCGTGAAGTTTTGTAACGTTTCGACAAGGTTTTGTCATCATCAGGTACAAGTAAGAAAATTGGAAACCAGATTGACAGAACACAATAAAAAACCGTCCCATGTTTTCACCATTGCAACTCAAAAAAACATAGTAT
>NW_013675666.1:19687-21411 GCF_000517525.1 Limulus polyphemus
ATAACACCCTAGCAATAAACTAAAGTGTTTTCTCTCCCTGGTTAATTACCTGATATTAAGCTGTTGTTCTACCCCCACTCAACCCCCAGATAACACCATAACAATAAACTAAAGTGTTTTCTCTCCCTGGTTAATTACCTGATATTAAGCTGTTGTTCTACCCCCACTCAACCCCCAGATAACACCATAACAACAAGCTAAAGTGTTTTCTCTCCCTGGTTAATTACCTGATATTAAGCTGTTGTTCTACCCCCAGATAACACCCTAGCAATAAACTAAAGTGTTTTTCTCTCCCTGGTTAATTACCTGATATTAAGCTGTTGTTCTACCCCCACTCAACCCCCAGATAACACCATAACAACAAGCTAAAGTGTTTTTCTCTCCCTGGTTAATTATCTGATATTAAGCTGTTGTTCTACCCCCAGATAACACCCTAGCAATAAACTAAAGTGTTTTTCTCTCCATAGTTAATTACCTGATATTAAGCTGTTGTTCTACCCCCAGATAACACCCTAGCAATAAACTAAAGTGTTTTTCTCTCCATAGTTAATTACCTGATATTAAGCTGAAATGTTGTTCTCCTCCAGATAACTTCATGAATTTTTGTTCTCAGATAACTCTCTAGTATTCAGCTAGTTCGAACATCGTTATGATTTTTGAATTTGCCAAGGTGATGTAAGTACATGGATTTGTGACGCTGCTCTGACCTTCTATTTCTCATTCAGGAAAAGGAAAAACTGATTACATACTAAATTAAGCTTTTACTTTCTTAGGGAATAACCTGAAACACGTATCTTCTCCTTCATGTATAAAGTAAACTTTAATACAATGTTTGAATGCTAAACTGGAAAGTTATTCAGATGAAATAAATAATAAGCTGTGTTTGAATTAACATTAAGTGTTAGCTTCAGGTCCCAGAAGTAAGCTTTGAACCAATTCATCTGATATGCAAATGATATGTGGGCATTCTCCACTCTTCAAATGTAAATGTGTTTTATCTTGACGAGAAATATCCGTATCGATCTACTGTTTTCACTTTAGAGACGTCATTCGTAAGCTGTATCTTTATTTAGCTAACACTTGCACTAAGAATGCACCTCTCAACATAAAACGTTCTCTAAATATTTACAACGACAAATAAGTAGAGAAATCAACACTCATTTCGTAGATAAAAATAGAATCATTGGAATTATTGCCTTTCGAAAAATTGTACTGTTTGTATTTCGATTTGTTTTAGTGAAAAATTACACAATAAGATATTTACGCTCACTACTCGAGTTGTAACGTTGAAAGTTCATAAACTTACTGCTGACAAACTTAGGACTATTCATGGTTAAAATTAACGCTGTTAGAAGTTATCCTAACGACAGTTGATATCGGCCCTAATTTTAACTTGAAGCTAGTGTATTCGGTATATCAGATCTGCTAAAACTGTTGATTCAGGTAATAAACGTGCTGCCTGGAACAATATAATAAAATTTTATGGTACTGAAACTTATGGTGACATGTTATTATTAAATAAGTCAATACAAACCTCATCTAAAAATGTTTGTCTTCTGAAAGACAATCATTCATTTAACATCTCAAGTTCTGTGTTTCTCTACATTGTTCCAGCTTATAATACTGTTACGCATCCGGTCGTTACTTAATTTTCCGTAAACATTATTTCCGAAGAAACTTTACCGATACAAGTTCTTTCTTAAATAAAACTGGTTTATTCTTTC
>NW_013675666.1:22353-23253 GCF_000517525.1 Limulus polyphemus
TGCTCGACTCAACAATACTCTATCTCTGTCCGCAGTTACACATTACATTGTTGCCGTCACGTCTTGACCGTCTTACATATATAAAAGAATACCGAAGTCTAGTAAACGCTAGAGCATTCAGGAAGGGACAGGATCCTTCTAGAAATTAATGACGTGTTATCAGGTCACGTGACTTCCGCTGTCGTAACAGTACAAATTAGGCCTCAGTTTCAGTTCATTTGCCTTAAATCAATTAGGTCTAGCGAAATTTCAACACACATACAAATAAGAAAATAAATAAAATAACGTCTGAGTCTATTCTGTTTTGAAACTGTATTTCGTTGGACTTTAGTTACGGAATATTCTACAACCGATATTCAGGATCCCGTCGATTAGTTCAAAATTAGGAACGACTAAGCCTAAAACATGAGGTTCTCTTACGTTACAGTTTCTTCCATTATAACCAAAAGGTGTTATTCAGTTAAAGAAACAAACAAACCAGCCCCTAGATAGTTACATTACTGTATGAAAATATAATGAAACTGTTACTATTAAACCAAAGTACAATGAAACTGTTACTGTTAAACCAAAGTATAATGAAACTATTACTGTTAAACCAAAGTACAATGAAACTGTTACTAATAAACCAAAGTACAATGAAACTGTTACTGTTAAACCAAAGTATAATGAACCTATTACTATTAAACCAAAGTGTAATGAAACTATTACTATTAAACCAAAGTATAATGAAACTATTACTGTTAAACCAAAGTATAATGAAACTGTTACTGTTAAACCAAAGTTTAATGAACCTATTACTATTAAACCAAAGTTTAATGAAACTATTACTATTAAACCAAAGTATAATGAAACTATTACTGTTAAACCAAAGTATAATGAAACTGTTACTGTTAAACCAAA
>NW_013675667.1:0-7661 GCF_000517525.1 Limulus polyphemus
ATTTGTGTTAAAAACTAAAACGGCGTGTATCAATCTTGTTGGCAAATATCATAAACTAACTATATATCAGCTTTAATTTAACTACTAAATTTAAAGTATCATTTAACTCAATTTCAAACCATTTAAAATTCGAATATGTAACACAAAATATGGATTTATAACTAGTTAGTGAAACTTTATATTGCTTCTACATTCACGAAGTTAAAATGCAACGTTCTTCAACAACTTCAAGCATTAGTGAGCTAGCCCTTCTGATACCAGAATCAGTATAATGTTTGTATTATTGATCGGAAAGAAGTTAAAATTATCGTACATTGTGAACACATTTGTATAATTGATCGTAAATAAGTTAAAAGTATCGTACATTGTGAACACATTTGCCTATAGTTTGGAAAGCGAATAAAAAAGGCTTGGATGCGTCGGCAATTTTCTGTGAATAGTTTTCAAGAGAGCTACATGAGAAATTGAAGGCTTACTGTGAAAGGATAATATTCCCTTTAAAATTCTTCTTGTTGTTGATAACGCTCCAAGATACCCAAGAAACATTACTGACCTCAGCAAAAATATTTAGGTGTTATATCTTCTCTCAACACTACTTCCATCCTCCAGCCAATGGATCAAGGGGTAATAGTTACTTTTAAGGCCTATTATTTACGTCAAACCGTCTCCAGGCTTATAAGGGAGTGTGATGCAGATAATCAGCTCAGCATTAAAGATTTCTAGCGCCGTTTTAACATCCAGATGGCGATTGATATTATTCGCGAAGCCTGGGATGAAGTGTCGCCTCATTGTATGAATGGCGTGTGGAAGAAACTCTGGCCCGAGTGTGTTAGTGTCGTTAAAGACTTCAGGGTGGAGAGTGAAATTACAAATTCAAAGAAAGGCATTTCTGACATGGCCCAGCAGGTTGGATTTGAAGACGGTGTGGATGAGCTACAAGAATCGCACCGGGAGGACCTGAGCAATGAAGATCTTATGGCTATGGAGGAGCACATGAGCAATGAAGATCACACGACCTAGAATTGCACCGGGAGGACCTGAGCAATGAAGATCTTATGGCTATGGAGGAGCACATGAGCAATGAAGATCACACGACCTAGAATTGCACCGGGAGGACCTGAGCAATGAAGATCTTATGACTATGGAGGAGCACATGAGCAATGAAGATCGCACGACCTAGAATCGCACCGGGAGGACCTGAGCAATGAAGATCTTATGGCTATGGAGGAGCACATGAGCAATGAAGATCGCACGACCTAGAATCGCACCGGGAGGACCTGAGCAATGAAGATCTTATGGCTATGGAGGAGCACATGAGAAAGAATTTTGAGTCAAGCCCTGAGGAGGTTCAGCCTGTGAGGACCCTCACAACAAAGATCATATCTCAAGCTTTCAAGTTGATTGACAGCGCCATGGCTCTCTTTGATGAACACGACCCAGACCTCATGATAAGTTCTAAGGTGCAGAAGGAAGTCGAAAATTCCCTTAAATGTTATAAGGCGGTTTATAACCAGAAATTAACGAATGCAAATCCAGTTTCAATCAAGAAGTTATTGGAGAAGTAGCCTTCAGCTCCCTCTACACTTTTCATTTCTTCCGAGGTTTCAAACTCAGCCGGAGAGCAAGATGTTTGTCCATAGTTAAGATTTATGTATGAATATTAATGCTGAAATTAAAGTAATATTTTAAAAGATTATATATTTAATTTGTTCTTATTATCCAATTTTTTGCTCTTGTGTTTAATGAGAAGAAGGATGATTAGAGATTAACTTCAAAGGCAAAATTTACGTGTTTACGAACGCAACTTCTATAATGTATTACATGTTGTAGGCCTCCCGTTTTCGATATACGCGACGATTCTTGGGAACACAACTCTCGCATATAACGAGATTCATCTTTTATAATAAGTGACTTCAGAATTAACACAAGCCCCAATCACCGTAACCCGAGGCTCTAAAAAAGACTAAAGCGAATTCTGAAAAACAAACAAACAAACTCAATTATGCTTATTATAAACAAACTTGGCAACATTGATCATAGCACTCCTATGGCTAAAAGAGCGAGCATGTCCGTGAGATTCGAACCTGTGACTCACAGAGTGCCCTAACCACGAGGCCCCCACCTTATCCACACAACTGATGCTTGAAAAGTTTAATTTCATAGGTATATTGAGCTATTATTCAATATTAAATCATGCACGTGTTAAAGATCATAGGCAAAGTTGATTGATTATAATCAAATAACTAGGAATTTCGATTTCTGGTTTTAACCTATCAACACCAATAAAAAAAAAACAGATTAGTATGTCCTATAAACACCAGGAAAACATTGGAAATGGTTACTCAATTCATGTTAAATTCACCCCTTACCCGGTGCAGTTTAGTTGTGTGATGTGTCTTCTTCCTGACTTGTACCTAGATTCGTTCTGAAAACTTTAAATGCACCCCAGCTACTGAGAGTTACCAAAGGTCAGTAATAACTTCGAAGTAATTCTTATACTCTTAACAATTAATGTAATAGAAATTAAAGTAGACCCTGTACAGTAACTAATTCTGGAATAAAACAGCCAAAAAATAATCCCCTACAGTATATAACAACCAATAGATCCGAAAAAAGAAAAAAACAATTTCAGGCTATTGACTTAAAACTCGAAAATAGCTAAAAAATAAACATCGAAGAACAGAAGTCCAACAAACTGAAAGTTAGCTTTTCTGTTAAACCTTGGCAAGTTTCACTTGAAACAGAAGGAATTGGTTAATGGGTCAAATGCAGCTAGCTGTTTGTTGACAGGACTGTTCTCTGTCAAAAGTATAAAGTATTAATACACCTAGCTGTTTGTTGAAAGAACTGTTCTCTGTCAAAAGTATAAAGTGCTTGAAGTTGTCAAACTGATGAGACAGCTTTGTCTTTAGACGTATAACGGTTTACAAAATCGGTTAGTTTACTAAATTTAAGGTCTTGCCCAGATAATTACATGATTGATGTATTATTTCATTAATTTCATACATAATTGGGATTCTAAATTATACCAGCCCTAAATAGTTCAATACCTGTATGTATACTGCAGTGCTTTTTGACTTATATATATTTAGTTTACTCGTAAAGAAGATGTACCAATTAAGTAAATTCCTATCCAATAACTCCCGGCGATAAGCATGAGGACTTGTAGAACTAAAACTCGGGTTTCAAATACAACAACAAACCAAACCAACTGCATGCCATTGCTTATAAAGAGGAATTAGCCACTTAATTAAGTAAATTCCTATCCAATATCTCCCGGCGATAAGCATGAGGACTTGTAGAACTAAAACTCAGGTTCCAATACTCGCGGAGGTAAAGCACAGATAGCCTATTGTGCAGCAATGCGCTTAACAACAAACCAAACCAACTGCATGCCATTGCTTATAAAGAGGAATTATCCACTTAATTATGACGTACACCCGATCAAGATTGGAAGGTTCAAGTCAGTCAAGATAGGTCTACTCACACATAGGTCAAGATTCCCCTTCCTCCTTTTTATGTCTATCTACCTTATGCCCTGTTATATAATTACGAAGTCCAGTCTCTTGATAGGGAATTAGATTTTAATTTATAATTTTTTTGTTTTCAACATTTACCAGAGAAACACTGATTTATCTTCATCATTATATGGCTAGGAGGTCCTAACGGAAAATGGTTGATTCTGAGTTTACCTAACGGAAAATGGTTGATTCTGAGTTTACTTAACGGAAAATGGTTGATTCTGAGTTTACCTAACGGAAAATGGTTGATTCTGAGTTTACACCTGGGTGGTATTGCATCAGACTTTAAAAACTAATATCAGCCATACAAGTTGAGCTGTTTCACTATCTTTGATTTAGGGATAATAAAAAGTATTTGATGAAGAAACCCCACTAAAACTTCTGAAAAAATGCAGTTTTTCTCGGACAGTTTCACTTATTCAAGTGAACCTGACATTTTTTCATTGCTATAGGAATTTTAGTTGTCCAAAAAAATCCGATTGATGATAACAAGTTCATGAAATGTGAAGTATTGAATTGAATTTGGTGTAAAACCATTAAATTTAATTTGTACTAACCATTACTGAAGTTGGTTTTTGAATATAAAAATAATTCTTTGTTTGTTTTTGAATTTTGTGCAAAGCTACACGAGGGCTATCTGTCCCTAATTTAGGAGTGTAAGACTAGAGGGAAGGCACCTAGTCATTACCACCCACCGCCAACTCTTGGGCTACTCTTTTACCAATGAATAGTGGGATTGACCGTCACATTATAACGCCCCCATGGCTGAAAGGGCGAGCATGTTTAGTGTGACGGGGATTTGAACCCGCAACCCTCAGATTGCCAGTCGAGCGCCCTAACCAACTGACCACGCCGGACCTATAAAAAAAAAGCTCATTTTATACGCTGTTCTTCCTTTTTATCTGATTTACATTTATGTACAACTTAGCACGTGCCTATGACGTCACCTGTATAAGAATATGCTATGTGAGAGCGTGTGAAATACTTGTAAACCGACGTAAATAAATAGTTGAACAGTAAATTTCAAGCGATTGGTTAAACCACGATACATACATAGTAACACCGAAATGTCAAAGTGAAAAATTCGCGTTATAATTATTTCTCTATGAATGTTAGCATGCTGGCATTTTTTAAATATTAGTGAGAGCAAGTGAGCAATTTTAATAATATAAATAACTTGTAATGTCAGTAGGTAGTAGGAGTGTAATAATACGGAAGCCAGAGGGGGACATTGATGTTTATTTTGTAATTTTCTTTCCAGAATTTAAACGTTGTTTTAAGAACTTGATCTTCATTTCTCTGTTTTATTGTGATTTTTAGTTTGTATTTTTTGTTTATTTCCACCGCCGTGAAAAGAAGTTTCTATTGCTGTGGTAAGTCGTGTGCTTTTCTTTACAAGCCGCATGTGAGATGTGGCTATAGTAACTTCCTTGCACTTTATTCTTGAATTGTTTTGTTTTTCACAGGAAAAAGTTTTCACCTGGAGGTTATAAACAAACGCAACCAGAACTATTCGCATTTTCTTTTATTTTTTTATGCTTTATGTTTATTTGTAAGGTGATGATGAGAAAATCTAGTCGAAACAATGTACATTTGCTAAACTTGTAACATTCAAGTCGTTTCCAGACTTTATTATTTATCTTCAATCCTTTTTTAAAATATCAGTTTCAGTCATTTCAGTAATATTCATTTCATTTCTCCTCGGAGGCTTTCATTGTAGTCACTACACGTTTTTTTCAGCCTGACTTAAATCATATTTTTTTACTGTCTATTGAAATATGTTTCTAATTCTATTCCGTTTTCAACGCCCCATCTCCAGTCTGTGAGTATCATCTTTAATTAATTTGTTTCCTCCTTGCTTTACGCCCCTTGTGGCACAGCGGCATGTCTGCGGATTTACAACGCTAGAAACCGGGCTTTGATACTCGTGGTGGGCAAAGCACAGATAGCTCTTTGTGTAGCTTTGTGCTTAACTACAAATAAAGAAACCATGCTTTACAGGCAGTCCCACCCCTCTATAAAAATAAACGCCTCTAGCTCATCTAAATCTTCTTTCTCGCAGTGTTGCCAAGTCAGAGTAAACAATAAAACTAATCCACTTTAAAAACAAGTTAAACCCATTTCGGGGAGGCGAGGGTGAGAGATTGCAAACCTATAAATTTTTATTACAATGTATTTAAAACAGCTCAATAGGTTCAAACTCTTAGTGACAGAGGACGCGGTCCTATGATAAAGCTCTTGATTTTGTTTGTTGTTAAAGGCAAAGTTACATAACGGTTATCTGCCCGTTATCACCTTGGTTATCTAAACCCGGATTGTGGCGTTATAAGCCTTCAGACTTACTGTCGAGCCAATAAGGGGCAGAGCTCTTGATTTTGTTTGTTTTTAAATGCAAAGTTACATAACGGTTATCTGCCTGTTATCACCTTGGTTATCAAAACCCGGCGTTATAAGCCTTCAGACTTACCGTCGAGCCAATGAGGGGCAGAGCTCTGGATTTTGTTTGTTGTTAAATGCAAAGTTACATAACGGTTATCTGCCCGTTACCACCTTGGTTATCTAAACCCGGATTGTGGCGTTATAAGCCTTCAGACTTACCGTCGAGCCAATGAGGGGCAAAGCTCTGGATTTCAGAGCTGGGTTAAAATCCATGTGGTACCACAAATATTACACGCATAAAATCATGTGATACCACAAATATTACACGCATAAAATCATGTGGTACCACAAATATTACACGCAGTTTAATCCAAGAAAGACGGTTTGTAGTGAAAAAAAAACAACAACGACAAAAATTCATTAACAAGAGACAAAATGGCTTCTCCCGTAGCTCTCCCTTTCAATGCTTCGTAAAAGAGAAGCGCTTCACAAACTTCTTTTTTCGTAACAGTATCGTACAAATATCAGAAGCTGGGCTAATTTGCCAGTTGTCACCTGAAGAATTCAGAGGTTTTATCCATATGCTCAAGGTGTTTGATTTACAAATGTAAATTTATTTGATTTCATGCTGCCATGAAATATGTGAACAAATAACGCACTGCGGTTGTTTCTCATTATTAAAAGCTCTAGAAGGAAAATTAAATTTGAAATAATTATTCTGCAGTTTTAGATTTGACGTTCAGTTTACTGACAAAACCAGTAAAAATGGAAACTTGTTCCAGCTACAGAAATATCAAGTTGTTTTCTTTATTACACAGACCTGCGAATTTAAACTCCATAAAAGTTGTTTTCGTTTTAATAACGGGTTTTCCATAATTTATAAGAATATTTTACAAACCGGGAAGAAGAAAAAACTCTTACTTAGATAAAGTTGTTATTTCATTTGCCACTATGAACATTTTTATTATCATCTTTGTTAAGAAAAATACAAACAAACTGAAGAAAGGGGAAGAATAATGATGTCAAATGAATATGCATACTCATTCATCCTGATTTGTTTGTGAAATTACGTTTTTTAGTCTCAAAACTACCTTTTGTGGTCTTTCTTTTATGTATTACGTTTGGTGAATCTCGTTTCAATGATCAACAGTAATCAGCCATCATACTGATTTCCCTGATGTCTTGATGAAATTTTTCCCCTTGTTCTTCAGTAACGGCACCGAGATTTTCAGGGAAATAGTCAATATGTGAGTGTAAGAAATGAACTTTAAAGCTCATATTACAACTAAACTCTTTGAATTTATTGAGTATGTTATTGACAATATTTTCGTAATTTGGGTCCATGCTGTTTCCTAAACATTTGTCAATAACATCTTTAAAGGCAATCCACGCTTCTTTTTCAACTTTCCTCATTGTCTTTACGAACTGTTCATTTGACGTCAATTTCCTAATCTGAGGCCCAAGAACCCCCCAGTGGCACAGCGATATGTCTGCGGACTTACAACGCTAGAATCCGGTTTCGATACCCGTGGTGGGCAGAGCACAGATAGCCCATTGTGTAACTTTGTGCTTAATTACAAACAAACAAACAAAAATCCCTTCTTTAAGTTTCACTTTTGAAAGAGCTGGGAAGTGCCCACATAGATACTTGAAACAGTCGCCATCTTTGTTTAAGATCTTTACAAACTGCTTCGCCAAGCCCAGTTTTATGTGAAGTGGAGGTAATAGGACTTTCTTTATGTCAACCAAACTTTCATGTTC
>NW_013675667.1:8380-14264 GCF_000517525.1 Limulus polyphemus
TCCCATTCACACAAAACATATGGAACTTTGTATAACCGGATTGTTGACCCAACAACAAAGTAGCCAACCATGTTCTTTGTGTTCTGTTGTCCCATTCACACAAAACATATGGAACTTTGTATAACCGGATTGTTGACCCAACAACAAAGTAGCCAACCATGTTCTTTGTGTTCTGTTGTCCCATTCACACAAAACATATGGAACTTTGTATAACCGGATTGTTGACCCAACAACAAAGTAGCCAACCATGTTCTTTGTGTTCTATTGTCCCATTCACACAAAACATATGGAACTTTGTATAACCGGATTGTTGACCCAACAACATACAAAGAACTTTTAAGTGTTCAGAAAGTAGGCAACCATGTTATTTGCATTTGACCTTATTAAGAAGAAGTTCGAGATTTTCGTACGTTTCCTTCAAGAGAACCGAATGAGCAATAGGAACAGATGCATATATATGTTACCATTGTGAAGGAGAACACCTTTTAGACTTCTTTTGGAGAAATCAATGAACAATAGCCCTCAGTTGGTTCTTAGACTGCGGCTCCTAGTATTGGTATTAATTCAGCAATATTGTTGCAATAATCCAGTGAACCTTCTTGTGAAATGTATGGTATAAACTCTTTCTCACGCTTTCTGTACCAGTAAATTGATGTTCCTGGAGAAAGTAAGCTCTTAGCCCGAAGTCTGGACCCCAAAATCTCTGAAGAATCCTTTGGAAGGTCCAAAATCTCTCATTAAATTACTAAGTTTCCCTTGTGTGAAAAGTTGTGGTTCAACAGGCGTTTCAGGTTGAAAACAATCCCTATCATCATTTCTATTGACATCATATTCAGAATCAGATGAAACTGCATCAAGAGTCTTCAGTGGAGTAGGTACATCAAGTCCATCAGCAACAGACTGAAGGTTTGGATAAGAAATTTCCTTTCTGTTTCGAATGTTGTAGCCTTGCACGTTACATGAGCAAAGACTATTTCTTACCTTTAGTCCGTTCTCTTAACTCTTCGACATAAACAATGCAAACTTGATGCAGAGCCCATGATTTGTGTTGGTCCCCAAGTTTTATTTTGACAAATTCTGTAAAGTTTTGCCTTTGTTTCTTTACAATACATTTACCACAAATATAACAGAATATGTTTTGGTCATTTACACAACCCCTTGTTGCCATAGCGACGAATAAATAATATTGAAAAAAAATGTCAAAGTGCACGTACAAACAACTACTATCCATAAATAACACGTCATGCGGCCTGTTAACCGTTTATAATACTAGCGGCGTGTTTCTCGTGGGGTCTAGAACGATCGATTGG
Organism: Limulus polyphemus; assembly: GCF_000517525.1. Classification (NCBI taxonomy): domain Eukaryota; kingdom Metazoa; phylum Arthropoda; class Merostomata; order Xiphosura; family Limulidae; genus Limulus; species Limulus polyphemus. Next base: position 9,691 of record NW_013675667.1, read on the forward strand.
TCTAGAGAAATCTATAGCCAGTGGTTGTCAACATTTTAAGCATAACAAAATGAAAATGATTCACTTATGTAAATGTACATATGACGTTTGGTGAAAAATCTGTACGTGATGGAGAAAATTGGATATCATTTTCGGATTCAGCGTACAGGAATTACTGTAGAACATGTAAACATTTCAAGACAATAAAACCATCGCAGGCCTGTGTTATCATCATAATTTAACAACCTCTTCTGTTTGTTCGCTTCCAAGACGTTTCGGGAAGAAATACGAGATTATTTTTGGCCGAAGCTTAACATCCACTTATCCATTTTTTGTCAAACAATAAAATGTAGACTAGTGTTCAAAACTAGAAATTAACGTGCTGACAAATTGTAAAAATAAATCACATGGCATCCACGCAACAGCCATGACTCCGGGTTACATTTATATATCATTGGTTTATAAATATTATAATATGATAATTTTGTTTGTCGTATCTAGTGCATTTCCGCAAGAAAGGGTTATTGTTACCTGTGTTTTTGAATGCTTCTATTAAAATTAAATTTTTAAACTTTTCACTTGCATAAATAGCGTAAACGACTATATTATGCTGTATTAATCAAATCTATTCTTTACCTAGCAGAAAAAATAACTAACATACAAAGATAAAACAATAATTAGGGGAATGAAATAATGATTAATTTAAATCAAGGACGACAGATGTCGACTCCGTTCCACTTATAAAATATGGCAGAAGAATCAGTGGTTTGAAGTGTAACTACTTTGTTTCACAATTTACAGATTTAAAGTTATTACTAGTAAACAGCGAGGTGCAGTGTTTTGTGATAGCCAACAGCCACTACACAGAAAAAAAACTGTACTAGATTTCATATGCTTAGAGTGAGAAGACTTTTGTACGAAACTGTTGAAACATATTTGTATACGAGAGCTTAATGAAGAATGAAATACACAAAGTTTCGGCTGTGTAGCCTCTCTATATATTTACTTTTCAGCGTGGAATTAACCTCTACATATTCTTTACCAGTCAACACATGCCATTATCTCATGTTAATTTTTGTTACTATATTAATTAGTAATAACATTTGTACGGTAGTTAATGTTCATTTTTGTTACTATATTAATTAGTAGTAACATTTGTACGGTAGTTAATGTTAATTTTTGTTACTATATTAATTAGTAGTAACATTTGTACGGTAGTTAATGTTCATTTTTGTTACTATATTAATTAGTAGTAACATTTGTACGGTAGTTAATGTTACTACTATATTAATTAGTAGTAACATTTGTACGGTAGCTAATGTTACTACTATATTAATTAGTAGTAACATTTGTACGGTAGTTTTTATAACTTCTTTATCTTTAAACTTTCATATATAATTTATATGTTCCTATTGGCATATTTTCGCATCCTTTACCGACTCCCCTTTAGGTGCGCGAAACCACGAAATGATAGACGTGGTGATATGGACGTGAAGTACCTAAGTCGTTTTGATATACCGCACCCAACTTTTGTACTATAACGCATGACTAATCGTGGTGATATGGACGTGAAGTACCTAAGTCGTTTTGATATACTGCACCCAACTTTTGTACTATAACGCATGACTAATCGTGGTGACATGGACGTGAAGTACCTAAGTCGTTTTGATATACTGCACCCAACTTTTGTACTATAACGCATGACTAATTCACCACGCATGGACGTGAAGTACCTAAGTCGTTTTGATATACTGCACCCAACTTTTGTACTATAACGCAAGAGAATGACTAATCGTGGTGACATGGACGTGAAGTACCTAAGTCGTTTTGATATACTGCACCCAACTTTTGTACTATAACGCAACGTATATAGTTCTTACGTTTCATATTACAAGTTCAAAGTAGGAGAACGACAGTGCTGAGCTATCTTGCGACACAAAGAGAGAGAGAAACGCAGGAACATCTGAAAAGATATGATTAATTTAATATCAGTTCAAATAAACACAATGTTTAGTTCCTACACGGGGTATTTTTATATGTTCTAAAATAAGTACTACAATAAGCAACCGATTTGAAAACACCAAATTCTGCTTATAAAAAGACTCGCAAGTTCCTCAGCTGATACCGTATATACGTCGAGAATTTAATTTAAGTAAGAAACAGAGGTATCTCACAGATACCCTATTTATAAGGTAAATAATAACAAATACCCTATTTATTATCTCACAGATACCCTATTTATTATCTCACAGATACCCTATTTATAAGATAAATAATAACAAATACCCTATTTATTATCTCACAGATACCCTATTTATAAGGTAAATAATAACAAATACCCTATTTATAAGGTAAATAATAACAAATACCCTATTTATTATCTTACAGATACCCTATTTATAAGTCGAGAATTTAATTTAAGTAAGAAACAGAGGTATCTCACAGATACCCTATTTATAAGTCGAGAATTTAATTTAAGCAAGAAACAGGGTATCTCACAGATACCCTATTTATAAGATAAATAATAACAGATACCCTATTTATAAGTCGAGAATTTAATTTAAGTAAGAAACAGGGTATCTCGCAGATACCCTATTTATAAGATAAATAATAACAGATACACTATTTATTATCTCACAGATATCCTATTTATAAGTCGATGGGAAGGGTAGAACTTGTTTTATTGTACTTTTAGATAAATTATTCCCCCCCTATTTATAAGTCGATGGGAAGGGTAGAACTTGTTTTATTGTACTTTTAGATAAATTATTCCCCGATAAATCCTGCTTTCGTTGCTGCTTTATTCTGTTAAAATTGTTTCATTTTGAGAAGATATAAAGACTCCGAAATTCTCCACCGGTACATTTTAAAGAATATTTTTCCGACGGACCCAAATATTCGGGCTAGGGCAAACAAACAACTTCTTAAGGCATCTAACTTTGACAAGAAATGAAAGAAAACGTTTATAAAAAAAATATGGATTTTGCATCCCGTGTTATTTAGGTGTTTCAGAATTGCAGCAAGCCATAACTGTTCACGAAACATTCCCAAATAATCGAGATCTTGTATCCACTTACACCCCCTCTCCTCCGAACTCGACAGCATTTGATCTGCTGTCAACTGACTCTGAAATAATGTTAGTTTGTACATTTGTGCTGGATCTGATTACTCTTTTTCCTTGCAATGTCTGACAAATTCATAAATAAACCTTAGTGAGCCGTTGTGATCTTTGTATTGTTATATAGCATTTGTTCTGATCTTTTAGTGAATTATTATTGTTTGGCTATAGGAAAACTATTTATACAAGATATTTTAATACTTGATAAAATGTATCTTTAAAATAATAACTAATGTTTTCAATATTTTTCTGTTTTATAATATCAAACAAAACGAATGTATACTAATTTGATCTGATCTGAAAAATGTTGCAGCTAGAAAAGATAAATAACTAAAACGAGGACACAAACCACAAAGTAGTAAAATATACGTAAATCAGAGAGATATATGAAAAACTGGATTCTCACATCGGCAGGGATTTAACACTTACATAAGCATTGCATATAGAACGAAACTCGAAGAACTTGTAAACTAAGAGTATATCCGTTGTCAGAGAGAAAGATGTGTGTGTTACTACATTATTGGAACTTGGACTGTAAAGTGACGCTTTAATAGTTGTACTTAATAACACTATTATGCCACTATTATGAAGGCTGAAATGCCAACTACAGTTTTAAACATCACCTTTGTTCTTCTATTTTATTAGGAGCAGCTTCCTTCCTTCCTAAAACTGATTGTAGATGGTAAGTTTTAGAAAAGAGAAATTGTTGGAATGAACATCTAATTTTTAAGTTCAAGTTTCATTTCATATGTGAGCGTGAAAACAGAGATTAAACACAACAAATAGTGTATCCCCACCACTGCGTGAGCTCTATTTTCGTACGCACCTTTCTCGCTATGGTACATTATGTCGTTCACATTGTAGTTTGTAGCTTAGTTTTATTTGTTTGTTCTTCATGTGAGTGTTTGTATATTTCTTTATATTTATGTTGTTTTTTGTGGCAAAATACTAGTTCGTTAATGCTTGTTAACGAAGACTTTTTATATACATATTGTTATGACAGGATGCAATGGCCAGAGCTCTCGAATTTGAATCCTACGTTAAGTCCAGCACAGAGGTACCAAGGTTGGTACAGTCATCTGGATTCAAGGCCAGAAAAGGTCAGCTTTCAGAGAAGTTTGAGGGACTTTGCTGGCACTGTAACAAACCTGGACACAAGATAACTCAATGCTGGAAACTTCAACATAGGGAAGATGCCATGACAGGAAAGGCTGCTATCCAGAAAGGTTGTTGGAACTGTGGAAAGCCAGGACATATGAGGAGCCAGTGTAAGAAAAATATTACCAACAAGTCAGCCTCAAGGAGACCAGTAGTGGTTGGTGTTGAGGGACACTCACCAACCCCCAACATGAAAGTCCCAACAGCTAGGTGTAAAATGGCAAGCACACATAGTATCTACGTGACAAGGGAAGCTGGATGGCCAAAGGTGCAACTTTGTCATAGATTCTGCGTCTCAGCAAACCCTTGTGAGCATCAA
>NW_013675667.1:15209-20280 GCF_000517525.1 Limulus polyphemus
GGAGGCGTAACAATATATAACTTAGCATAATACTGTTTATAATAAAACTAGTTTCTGTTGTTTAACTTAGATCACATCAATAACAAGACATTCGAAACTAATCCCCAAATAATAAAGTATCTTCACAATCAAGAAATCGTAAAATTGTACTGCATCCCATTCTGTACGTATCACTTATCTTTATGACATTAGACAAGGGGACTCTAACAATTATACTAAACCTTTAGATGTATAGAATAAAGAATGCAAAATGGTTACATGGCTTTTACAATGAAAACATCTTTAATAATTTAATTAATCTATTATAAAATATGTTTCTGTTTTCTTCTCCAGATGCAAGTAAAACTAACTCAAGCCGAGATCTGAGCCAAATATTATAAAAAGCGTTGAGCTTCTGAAGAGAATTAATTAAAAAGTATGGTTCTTAAGCAGCTAATCAGCTTGATCTTATGTCAGTGTAATCAAGCTAGTTAATTTGTCAAAATGAAATTATATTTGTAAACTATATATTCTAGGGGAAATTTAACCAATTTGTATATTTACTATAGTCGATATGTTTGACAAAATTAATCCTACAGATTATTGTAGTTGCTTTTCGGCTTATTACATTCAATAAGCTCATACCAACCATATTTTTGCATCATTTATTAGCTTATGAAAGGCTAAATTTAGCAGTAATTCTATTATTATTAATTCAAATTATGTTTTGAACAGTTTTCTACCATACTTTATCGATAAAGCATAGAGTTGGAATACGATCACTTCAACAGTGAATATAGCAAACTTTTATAATATTGTAAAATGAATTACAATCTAATATATCTGTTTTTCATTCCATGAACTCATCAAAAATATATTCATATACACAGTGATTAAATCTAATTTGTTCAATCTACTGCGTTTTCTTGGACAATTTTCCAAGTTTCATACAAATTTAGTATTTTTTCATATCAATATATGCAACAACTTTAAACCACCTTAAAGTTAAAATGTGTTTTTGTAGACAAATAGATAAAGATGACTTACCTTTTTAGTTGATGCTTCCTAACTCTCATGCTCTCCCTCGTAAAACTAAACAAAAATATAGATTATGACACACACACACTCTCAGTTATTGAATAAAGTTTAGCCTTTTTTTTTGACGTTATAGATTTGGCCCTCGCCTTCTCCGTGGCCTATCTTTTTTCGTAATAGTGATAACTACATTTTCTAACTCTTATAAGTAACACATACAGTTCGTCGGCAAGTTTCGACTTTCATCCAATGAAAAGACTGCTTGAATATCAGACAAATGCCCACTTAACAAATCTTGGAAGGAACCGTCGTAGGCTACCTCTGATAACTATCGTCTTCTCGGGGCAATAGATAAATACATCCTTCCAGCTTCACCTCACAACCAGTAATAATGCACTAGAAAGTAACTGGTGCCATAAACAGGACGAACAGCTGTGTATCTGACACACATATCTCGTTTAAGTGTAGTAAAATCCCGAGTTTTTTCAGAGCTGTAAATGTAAATACGTTTTTACAGCCTACCGCTGGTCGGGCCAATGTAATTACCCAGAAGAGAAATGGGGCTAATAAAACGATTACGTTACACATTGTGGAAAGCGTTTGATTGTTATTATTTTCTGGTTATGAAACTAGTTTTAGCGCAGTTTAACATCTACAACACTTATGTCGTCTTCTTTCCAATCAAGTGTGGTCCGAATTGTAATGTGTTCAAATTGATTTGATATAAAAATGGAGGTATTTCATTTCCGCAGTTGAAGTGGAAGAAAAAGATATTAAATATACCCCAAATAATTACAGACACAGTAATTTATTATTAGGAATAATGTATAATTCATAACATATATTTATGTGGTTAATTTTCTGAGTCTACTTTATAATTTGCCTAAAATGTTTTTTTCTCTGAAGAAAATTAAAAAAGAAGATTTGACAAACACAACAGTAAATCTGGAAACATCTTGATACGCAATATATTCAACTTTAGGTCGGTTGGATGCGTTTCTTTTTTTTACCTTCAATATCAACACAGTGTAATATATTTCATAAACATTGCAAGTAATTTATAATGTAATGTAACTTCAAACCGCTCTCCTACCATTTGGGTCTCAAAGGTTATCCAGAAATCTATAAAAATCGTCTAATTAAAACCTTCTGAATCAAATGAAATCATAAGTACTTTTAAAAAGAGCGAATATGAGTACAGTTTGAATAACCTCAAAATGTACATAAGTACTTTTAAAAAGAGCGAATATGAGTACAGTTTGAATAACCTCAAAATGTACATGTTTACTGATGAGGGGGTGTAATTCCCTGAAGCCGGTATAATTCACTGACAAGCGGTGAATCAAATGATAGCTTGAGCTTCATATTTATTTTTAGCAATAAGAAGTTAAAATGTAACTTTATTAGCAAATATGAAAAATTCTTCTACATCTGTTTGTTTGTACAAATCTACACAATGGGCTATCTGTGCTCTGCCCACCACGGGTATCGAAACCCGGCTTCTAGCGTGATAAGTCAGCAGACATTCCGCTGTGCTACTAGGGGGGTTTCTTTAAATAAATGACTTTAGTCTATATTATCTAAAACAAAATTGTAGGTTATAGGTCCGTAGTTTAATTTTAAAATGTGCAAACAAGCTAAGTTTTAATTCCAGATCGTGAAATTTAAATTGTTAAGTTAATGCGTTATTTAAGCGAATAGTATTGATTCGTATTTTGATATATATGCTTATAAAATTAACTTCTGTTCTAATAGGACATTTATTATGTTACTACCGGTATGAAATACAAAAAATATTGTACCAAACACATCTGAACTAGGTAAATGATATGCTAGTATTTTCTAACTCTGCTCAGTGATGTAAATTAATACAAATATCTATTAACATTTCTGGTACGTACAGTAAGCAGAATAATCACTGTATCATGTTGCGATGTGGACTCTCGCATATCTAGAACCTAGCAACCAGTGATGTAAATTAATACAAATATCTATTAACATTTCTGGTACGTACAGTAAGCAGAATAATCACTGTATCATGTTGCGATGTGGAGCCTCGTATATCTAGAACCTAGCAACCAGTGATGACCAAAACCATTATATAAATTTGTTGTCTCAAAATGATTTGTTCAATGAAGAACATGCGCACTGACTTTGTGTTCAAAATATAACTGTAAGATGATAAACAAAGCTTTCATTTTATCAGCTCATAAAATGTTGTCTGTCAAAACCCGAATGTCTTTTATCTGTGACCGGACTTTAAACCGATATACAAGAGTGTAAATCTATACAAGGATTACCTGCGCTACCCGCCCCTAATTTTAAACTGATATACAAGAAAGGGTCATAATCACATTCCGCTTACTCTCTAATCGAATTTAGATTTATGATGGTAATCACCCACGCTATCCATTAGATTACACAAAGCTTTCGTCACTCAGCCATATTGTTCCAAAGTTCTATATGATCGATAATATGAAAATGTGTTAGGGGCGGGTAGCGCAGGTAATCCTTGTATAGATTTACACTCTTGTATATCGGTTTAAAATTAGGGGCGGGTAGCGCAGGTAATCCTTGTATAGATTTACACTCTTGTATATCAGTTTAAAATTAGGGGCGGGTAGCGCAGGTAATCCTTGTATAGATTTACACTCTTGTATATCGGTTTAAAATTAGGGGCGGGTAGCGCAGCTAATCCTTGTATAGATTTACACTCTTGTATATCAGTTTAAAATTAGGGCGGGTAGCGCAGGTAATCCTTGTATAGATTTATACGAAATTCCAAAGAAGCCCATTTTCTTTAATTATCTACTTTCAGCTTATATTTCAATAGTAGGAACAGATCGAAATGATAATAAATCTAATTTTCCAAGATTCATAAGATTAATAATTACTCAAAATTACCAATATGAGTACGAAACAATGCCTACAGGGTAGTAGACACTTGTTTTCAATAATGGGAATTAATCTCATGACTTATTTTTCTATAGGCTTTTTGTTCCTTAAAACAGGAACTTTACTCATCAAACAGTATTTTTAATCGTCACGATTATCAGTTAAAAGCCTTATTCAAACGTCTCTTAATTTGTAAGAAACAAACAAATATATATATATATATATATATACACCACTTTTTCCTATTATGACATTCGTTAAACAGGGGTTCATCTGAAAGCTACGTTGTCATAAGATGTGCATGATATATTTTGTTATTTGTATAGGTTTATTCGTTTTTCTGTAAACGTCTTGCTCACAGTCAAGACATTACTTCCAGCATGAGCTAGATTCTTCAGTTCCCATCACTTACACTGTAATTACGAGGCAGTAAAACCCCTCCAACCAGTAGAAACTTACTACATTCTTAACTGCAAGAAACGTGTACGTTGGCATAGACAATTACTTTAAGCTATACGTGTAGTAGGGATCAATGTACCGTGAAAACATAGTATCTTTACAGATTTTGGTTCAACTTAGAATAGCATTACTTCTGTTACGGTTCCATAATACAATTGTCAATATATTTATTATGAGTTCTAATTTATTATTTACTAAAGGACAAATAAACCAAACAAATAGTTGTGTAAATACGCTAATCTAAACATTTTGTCTTTCTGCATGTTTTCACTTCTGAAGTGGCTCAAAAGTAACTTTGTTTGTTTGTAGTTAAGCGCAAAGTTACAGAATGGGCTTTCTGTACTGTGCCCACCACGGGTATCCAAACCCGATTTCTAGCGGTTTAAGCCTTCAAACTTAACGCTGTGCCACTTAAATGTTCGTATCTTAAATAAGTGGAAGGGTATACTTACCACTAGAGTATATCATAAACACTTTTAATAAGTGGAAGGGTATACTTACCACTAGAGTATATCATAAACACTTTTAATAAGTGGAAGGATATACTTACCACTAAAGTATATCATAAACACTTTTAATAAGTGGAAGGGTATACTTACCACTAAAGTATATCATAAACACTTTTAATAAGTGCAAGGGTATACTTACCACTAAAGTATATCATAAACACTTTTAATAAGTGGAAGGGTATACTAACTACTAA
>NW_013675668.1:0-2514 GCF_000517525.1 Limulus polyphemus
TACATGAGCAATATCTTAGCAAATTGAAAAGATAAGATGCTCTTATATTATATTCTAGCTTGTCAATAGCATTAATTTGAGTTTCTAATTCGTATGAAACTATATACTTAGTATTTTGACTTCACAAACATCAAATTTGAACCAGTGCTGCATTCAATATACCACGTGACACACAAAAATTGATATTTATCTGTGTTTTTTAATATTTGCTTTTAAATTAAGAAATTGAGTAATAGATAGTACTAAAATTTGAATTATAATCTACAATTTGATACCAAACTTATTGGCATAAATTCATGAAATAGTAGTTCAATAAAATTTTAAATGCAAGTCAACAACTGAGATGACATGTCTTTTAATATTTGCTTTTAAATTAAGAAATTGAGTAATATATATATAGTACTAAAATTTGAATTATAGTCTACAGTTTGATACCAAACTTATTGCCATAAATTCTTGAAATAGTTGTTCAATAAAATTTTAAATGCAGGTCAACAACTGAGATGACATGGCCTTTTGCCTGTGACCTGTCTCTAAAGGGTTAAATCTAAACTATCCATTCCAAAAGGCCCCTTCTTCCACTGAACAAGTCCAACCAGCCAATTTGCTCATCGTTACATACTAACCTAAGCCTAATATTTAGCTCTAGTGACCTAGTTATAACCTCATCCCCATGGTATCCCTGACAAAATTAATTTATGGCCTTTTTCTTTAAATGTCTTTATCAACCCCCCTTATACTTATTAATTAACTCCTCTGACCTATCTTCCCTACATCTTTAGCCCCTACATGTGCCACAAAAACTGCATCTCTGCTGGCCCCTTTATTATATCTCCTGCTCTGTCAGTTATATCCTCTACCTGTGCCTCTGGGTAGCATAACCTGATTCTTTTTTCACTATTTACCCCACAGACTATCCTATCCACATCAAGGAATCACCTATAACTATAACCTCTTTATCATCCATATCCTTCTCTGACCCTTAGAAATATAACTATAACTATTTATACTTGTAGCCTGAAAATAAATGCTCAATCCCGAATACCAGTAGCCTGTTGTCAACACTGTTACTGTTAAGCCTAACATTTAAGATCCAATTATATTAGTTTTTTATCACTAGTTTGTTGTCATACTAAAGCAATAAAGTTATCTTTACTTATATAGAACTTGGAAATATAACTATTAGAAGTGACTATAACTAGTCTTTGATGTATATATATATAATGTTAATAATACAATGTATTTAGCCTGATTTGTAACCTACCTATAATTATAGGCTGAATTTAAACTAATGGTTCTAAGTTCAAGTAAACAAGTTAATCCTTAAAACACAAAAAGACAATAAACTCGTTTTTAGATTGTATTTATTTAATAAAAACAACATATTTAATCTGTTTTATGATTTACCGGTAAGTTGAAATATACCTAAGCCTAATGTATTGTTACACGTACTAAGCCTGTTTTAACATTGTAGTAAAATTTACACCTTACTTACTTTTATTTACCAATCTTACTATATCTAGTTATTCTTGTGTTATTTAACCCAACTTACTACAAATTATAATATTAATATTAAATAATTTTCAGAAATCTATAAGAGCTTAGCTTTTCAACATTTCCTCTCTTTTGTAGTGCCCTCTCTTCCATATTACACCTGATTTATTGCACCATTTTAACAAGTGCGTCAATAAAGCTGTATGTTTTCCAGATATGATGGTAGGCACACACTGGCATGGGTAATTGGCACAAATCTTGCAAGGCTTCTGTATAGGATTTTAGGCACAAGCCCTGTAACTTTATTGAATACCTTTTAATTCAATTCTTCCACCTAAGACTGTAGATATAAACTATAAGTCTATATCATGGACAATAGGCAAGAACCCTTCAATTCTTTTACATATAGTGCAAGTTTTCACGTAGGAATGTAGGCAAAAGCTCTGCAAGTTTTGGGCATAAAACTTGTAACTCTTCCATATAGGAATGTGAACACAAGCTCTGTGAGTTTTCTATATGGGGCTATGTTACATGCCCTGTCATTTCTTTTGCCTGTGACTACTGTCTTTACATCTGTGTAAGTCATATGCATAGAACAGTAGGCACAGGCCATGTAAGTCTTTCATGTAAGACTGTTGACACTTTATGTACAATTGTTTCATAATTAGTTTTTTTATTAAGATAAAGTCTATTTGGAAGTAGTAGATACAAAACTTAATATCAAGGCTGATAAATGTGTATGTGTGGTTTACCAACAATACAAATGACATTACTAAAGATTATTTAACTAATATTAATCACAATTATATCAAATTACCTCCTGGAGAAACTAATACTTCTGTTATTGGGTTTCTTTTTTGATTTATCTCATTTTTTGACCCTACATTTTTTTTCAAGTATTATGATGGCCATAAGAAAAAAAATATATATAAACACACACACACACATATATATATATATATATATATATATATATATATATGTGTGGCATGCAGTTCAGATATCCATGAAAGGAAAATT
>NW_013675668.1:2810-5891 GCF_000517525.1 Limulus polyphemus
TAAAGATTATTTAACTAATATTAATCACAATTATATCAAATTACCTCCTGGAGAAACTAATACTTCTGTTATTGGGTTTCTTTTTTGATTTATCTCATTTTTTGACCCTACATTTTTTTTCAAGTATTATGATGGCCATAAGAAAAAAAATATATATAAACACACACACACACACACACACATATATATATATATATATGTGGCATGCAGTTCAGATATCCATGAAAGGAAAATTTAGACATTTTTTTGAATTTGTAAATAGTGTTTTAATATTATCTTCTCATGATCATCTGACAAAATTATTCAAATAGATTAGCATTATATTTTTAACTGTTTCTTGACATAAGGTTTCTCCTCACAGCGGAAATAGTTAACCAACTAGCATGAAACTTAGGACAAACTTACTAAATAGTTGGCTTTAAAGAATTCCTATAGTTGAATTAAGTTTTTCTTTAAATTTTTTATGTTGTGAAATTTCAAAACTTTTGTTTTTTGGGACACATTTAAAAGATGTTAAGAATACATTGTTGCATTTTAGAATTATATTTTGCTGTTGATCAGAAAGTTCAATATTATACATTTAATCAATTTCAACTTGATTGATATTTATTAACATATTTATGATGATACTTTATTTGGCAAATTGTAGTGTGCACCACTTCTTTCTATAAATTATAAAAAAAAAATGCAGAAGCTGACAGATTTGTCTGTGAACTACAACCTTACCATTTACATTGGCATCATGTCAGGCTAGCTAACAGTATTTTAGCAAAAACTATTCTTGGTTGAATTAAAATTATATCTAATAAAAAAACTTTATTTTCAAATAATTATAAGCTCTTTTGTTTATGTTCATTTTTTGAACACAAAAAAAGTAACAGCAATATTCAGTAAATGAGGATTTGAGATACCTGAATGTTTTGCCATTGCCTACCATACCCTCTAAACCTCTTGTCGTAAAAGAAAATTTCCAGAGCTTTCAAATTTACACATTTTTTGTAATGAAAATAACATCTAAATAAAATAATTAGTTCTGTCTTAGAACTCATTTATATGCTTTTTTTCTGTTAAATTTACCAATCCAAGCAAGTGACATTGTCAAAAAATATGTCAATTCAGCTGTTTGCTTGCAGTAATGATAAGTAGTATCTCATTTAAATTAATTAGATTTTTAAGTTAAGTAATGCTTATCTAAAAGGAAAAGTTCAACTGTTTGTTCACTATAGGTTTTTGATATGATATATACAATCTAAAATGCTTGATGGTCTGTCTTAAACATCATTAATTTAAGTGTTTGCAGATATCTTGGTTATTGACATTTCTGTACTATCCATAGATATGTTTTATTTGTTCAGTATTATTGCATTCTTTCTACATAAGGCATAATTAGCTGGTGTAGTATATCTTTTCATATTTGCTGTATGTAACTAGGGGTATGTGTATGAGTTCATTAAGTATTTGTTATGATGTTCTTTTTAAGTATTTTTGTTTTATATTTCCACATTTTAAAGAACAAGATTAGATTCTGAATATTTGTCTTGTAGTGGTTGTAAAATATTTTCAGTTTTATCAACTTTTAGTGAACCTTCCAGAATACGGCTTTGTCAGTCTGGCACTATTGAGATTGAAAGTGAACGAGAAGAAAAAGACTTAACATTATTCGAAGAAGGTGATGAACCTGATAAAAGAACTAAAAGTGTTCACAACCCCTGGGTTCTTCGTTGTCATCGAGAGCAGTTAACAAAAATGCATGCAACTGCATCTGCTTCAAAAACTTCTAAAAGGAGTATGATGTTTGTTTCTTTTCATGATACACTATAGTACATAGTTATTTTTACATTTTGGGATATGGTGTTTCTTTTTTTCGATGATAAACTATAGTATATAGTTATTTTTACATTTTGGGATATGGTGTTTGTTTTTTTCATGATACACTATAGTACATAGTTATTTTTACATTTTGGGATATGGTGTTTGTTTTTTTCATGATACACTATAGTACATAGTTATTTTTACATTTTGGGATATGGTGTTTGTTTTTTTCATGATACACTATAGTACATAGTTATTTTTACATTTTGGGATATGGTGTTTAAGTGGGCCAGCTGATTAAATTTATCTTGTATTATTGAAGAATTATCAATTGACTAAGAAAAATTTTTGGATCATTCGTATATTTGTGTTTTTGTGGCATGTTTTCCTTCTTTTTTCTCTTATTTGTCAGCTGAAATATTTTCTTGAACACTTAGATTCATTCACATAACTCATACAAAATTTACGTTATAACACAAATATGTTTTCTTATGTAGAATAGGTTCTTTAAAAAACAACATTTTAATTGATATCACAAGACACCTGGCACATGTCCTGCAGTTACTGTGATACAGCTGATACATGTCCCGCAGTTACTGTGATACAGCTGGTACATCAAAAGTTGGAATTTTAATATAAAATTGCATGCCATTTATTAAATTTTCTAAGTGTTGAGTACTTAGTAATCTTGAAAAGTATTTCTTAAATTATTAATCAAATTAAGGTTTCTGGGAACTTTTTTCTTATGACACTGTATTGGTGTAAGTACATTCCATACAGAACTAACTAGAAGTCACATAAGAATGTAATATTGTCAATTTTACATGTAAAGCTTGCATAAACCTCACAAAACAAGCAGTTTTTCTTTGTCAGTTTTTGTTAGTAAATGTATAAGAGATAAGAAGTATGCTAAAAATGTATAGCTTTTGATCTAAAAATAAAAATTTTATTTTTTCCTATGTTATGCTAAAAACTTGCTTTATAGTCTATTTTGAGTGTGGTGGTAAAAGGCTTATTAGTTTTCAAAATCAGCATTTTACTTCAGGAAAAACAAACATTATCAATCATTTATTTATTATTAGTTTTTTATATTGTGGTTAATTTAAATAACTTTTAATTATCATGCATGTGAAGAGTTTCTTTTTGATGTTTAAATTTGGTAAGATATTTCTTTAAATAATGACTGACACACTTCACCATCACAGATCTACACAAAATTGTGAATCCATTTTTGTTTTTAACTTACACTCTTCACTTAACTGTACAGTT
>NW_013675668.1:5960-12932 GCF_000517525.1 Limulus polyphemus
AATCTATTTTTGTTTTTTAACTTACACTCTTCACTTAACTGTACAGTTGTACACAAGTCAATGAATTGATTTAATTTTTTACCTTCATGCTCTTCACTTACACTTCACACTTGTATGCAAAGTAATAATTTTTTTATTATTATTATTATAGAAAAACTTATTGCTTTTATTTTGTGGTTTACAGCATTGACCCAAATGAATTTTACCATAAAAAAAAGTGCTCAAGTTCTGATATTGTCATGAAAATGTTTGGTAAAAATAATGACTTAGAATCTTAGGAACATTTCAATTTACACTTACAACTTTAAGCTAGAAACAAAGGTTATACAAATACCCAATATTAATCAGAAAGTCATATTCATGTCTTTTTTTCCTACCAACAGCCTTTTCCAAAATACATGAAAAACCAAACTTATAATCTATTTAAGTTTTGAGCATTTTACTTACAACATATCATTCTTCAGAATTCATTCTGTTGGAGAACCTGACAAGTAGGTTTAAATACCCTTGTATATTGGATCTAAAGATGGGTACTAGACAACATGGAGATGATGCCTCACTTGCTAAGCAGAAAAGCCATGAAGCCAAAGTTGCTCTCTCTACATCAGGAAGTCTGGGTGTCAGAATTTGTGGCATGCAAGTAGGTATAGATATTGTCGTATGGCAAATATTCTATAGACATTCTTATAGGAATTGTAGTATCTTTCAAGTTGACAAAAATAATTTCATTACTTACTCTGAAGAAATATCTCTCCTATTCATTCTGTAGTGTATTGGAAATTATTAAAATGGTTAAAGGTATTGAAATAGACTAAATCATGGTACCAAATTCATAGATACAGTTCACAATCCTTTTATGGTGTTAATGCTTTTTTTTTTTCATTCAGATTTTTCTGAATCAACACTGTTTGAGGCACACTTTTATATTGATAAAATCCAATCAATATTCTATTCCATGAATAAAAGTTTTTAACACACATCTATAGTAAAACTGAAACTTTAGATTTTAATTAAATTGACCCTTATCCCTAAAATCATCCATTTTTTTTAATATTTTATTATTATTAATACTATTCACTATGTGTAGGATCCACATTTTGTATCATCTTGTGCTTTTGTGAAGAATTGCCCAAAAAAAGAGGATGAAATCACTTTCTTTTTATGTAAAGTACACAGTAGACTAGCAGTATTTAGTGGGATTAATTATAATAAGAGTTAATATTTAATATTATTTTGTTTAAATGTTATTTATTTGCCTCATATGTTAAGAGACACGCTGTAATCAATAAGCTCAAGGACATACAAACAATTCATGTATAAATAATTTAAAAAGCTGATGGAGATCCATGTCAGTAATAATAGGGTGAAACGTCCCAACATTCTAGTTCCTAATTGTTTTCTAACCAAAATTTACTCTGTTTTTTTTGTTATTCTTCTTACTGTTGTTAGCTTGTAGATAAGCAATTTAAGTTTGTAATAATAACAAGCAGTTTTGTTATATGAAATTGAGTTCTTAGAAGCATATTGAATAAATTATGAGAATATTTATAATAGTTCAATTAAAGTTTAGATATTTAATTAGATATATTAGCTTTTAAATAGTTTCCTAACCAAGTTATAAAGAAATATAGTTTGAACATCAGTAGTGATGTCTAATTTTTGTCTTGCATAAAATAATTTGAACAAGAAACAATATTGATAGACATGTGTAGCTATTATACTTGCTTCTGTACAATGGAAAATAATTTTTCATAAGTTAAAATGTACTTGTTTAATAGAAAATCACGTTACACTAAATTCTAATTATTCTTAGTAATATTGGCTGTTTCAGTATGCTCTTTCAAATGTGTTCATAATAGTTTTAATCTTTGATTTGTCAGTAATACAGATAAGTCAGTTTTAGTATTTTAAAAATGTATTAGTTAAGATAATACATATAAAATTTAGCATAAAGCACCTAAATATTGCCTAGCAGGACATCTAGTGATCTGAGCAATATCTTTTGCTGGTTATTATGTGAATTGTCTACAAGAAACTTTCCTAAGTTTGGTACCCAAAGTAGCTGTAAAATGTAATTTCATCTATAATTTATTCTTGTATTTACAATCACAAGAATTTTTCTAACAAGAACAACTATACATATTCTAACTTGGTAGTGTTTGGTTCAAATAGATATTATAGTTTTCCTTTTCCATCTTTGAAGTTTTTTGTGGAACTGTCTTATTCAGGTTTATCAGTTGAGTTCAGGCCGGTTTCTTTGTCACAACAAATATTATGGCAGGAGCTTGACAGTGGATGGATTTAAACAAGCTTTCCGCAGGTTTCTTCATAATGGTCAGCATGTCCGTTTGGATGTCATTCCCTTATTACTAGATCGTTTAGATAAATTATACACCGTTATCGAGCATCTTGACACATTCCGCTTTTACACTAGTTCTCTTCTTGTTATTTATGATGGCAAAGAAACTCGGGATGTCACTTCCTGGAATGGGAACCAAGATGCAGGTAGAGTGGTTCATGACCAAATCCAAGGTAATGGCAATGACTACTTGAACGATGATTTCAGTGAGTGTGAAAGGTCACTTAAAACTAGAGAAAATTTGGGAGCTTGGGGCAGACCATTAGATAGTTGTTATACAGACATCACTCAAACTCTTTCTTCTTCCCTTCCATGGGAGAGAAAAACTATGTGTCCTATTGATGTGCGTATGATTGATTTTGCACATTCCACCCATTGTGAACTCCCAAGTGATCGTAGACTTCATGAAGGACCTGATGAAGGATACCTTTTTGGGCTTCAGAACGTGATTGCTTTACTAAAAACAATTTTACAAGAAGAAGGGTGATTAATGTTTTTTTTATGAAACCCAGAAACCAGTGAGAAAGATAAGCATGGTGTTCAAATTCTGAATTGAGATTTCTTGCCTGTGTCTCCTCACTCTCGTTCAGGCCACTCCAAGAATAACTGTGAAAAATAATCTATGTAAAAAAAACAAAAGATATTCATTACAGAATTATTGGTACGTATTATTCTAAATCTATGTGTGGAAAATAAAATGTTTTTCCTTAATAAAGAAGAGTGTAGATGTATCTTATAAATTGGTTTAATTATGATGATCAAATTATAGAAAACAAACTTATGACCTAAAATTAGCCTCTATGAAACATTTGCCTATATAAATATTGATTGTTATTTATTTGTTTTATTGAGTGCATGGAGTACTTATTACATGTATCTAAAGTTATATATGTCTCAAAGTCATTTGTACTGACTCTAAGTTAGATAGTTAATATCTGAAATTAAACGTTTTATTGATTTGGCATCAAAATGACATCTACAATAAAACATTTGTTTTTGTTTCCTTGTCAGAGTTTTAAGATGTGAACTATTAAAATCAGAAGTGCTTTTGTTTGAGGCAGTGTTCAAACCAAAGTAGTTTTGAAAGTTGAAACATTTAATAAATTCCTAAATAACAGTAACAGATAAAATTAAACTTCCCCCAAAACTGATCAAAGAATGTTTTTGTAATTGTTTTTTATATTTATATTTATTTATTATGTACAGAATCATAAAGATCAAATTCTTGCATAGATACATGTTTAAAGTTGCTTATTCTACTGAATATTTAAAATAATTCATACGTCGTACTTTAGAAGAGTGTTGGCTGAATGAAAAATAGAAATTCCCACGTATTGTTTGAAAAATTCTTGGGCAAGACATTCTATGAGCTTTCACCATTTACATACAAGTCGTTTTTACTGAGGCAACATCATAATAAAACGAGGAATTATAGCTTTAAGTTGTGGTAATATTTCAGTTTATTTATTACAGGTATTTCAAATTGTTAGCCTGTTAGATGTATCTGTGTGACACAATGATATTCAATAATAATATGTGGGCATTATTGAAAAAACAAAATAGTTATACTTAGAAAATGTGCGTGATTGCTTCTAAACATTTCTATAAAAATTGTTTGTTAATTTAATACACTGATAAAAAATATGAAGAATAGAGTACTCATAAAGAGGAGCATCACTGCTGTACATTTTGTTAATTTTCTTCAAAACACTTGAAGAAAAAAATATGTTGTTTAACATGTGCATAAGTCATTTCATCCTAAAAAATAGGGAAAACTTGCATTCTTTCCATTGAAAGAAGCATGCTAAAACTTCCATGCTATTATCAGTTTTTTGTGTTTTTTGTTACTTGATTCTGATATAGATGTACAAGATATTTAGAAAATCGTATTCCAAAAGAGAGAGAGAGAGGGTAAATCGTAATGATATCTGTCTTTCAAATACATATTCTTTATTTTTTAATATATTAGGTCTAAAATTTAAATTAAGCATTTATGTAATGTTTTATTAAAATCTATTCAAAATATTTTTTTAAAGCTTCATCCCCAAAAGGTATTGGCATAAACCTGAAATTTTGCTGGTTTACAAGTTCAGTGAATTTGTTTATGATGATTTAATGTATTTTCATTAAATTGTGTCAACATTCGTTTGACTTATTAAGAATAACACATTTTAAAATTTACCAGACAGAATAAAGTTCATATAATTAACTGATCAGTGGTTTTTACTGTGTAATAATATTAGGTGAAGGTTGTATTGTTGATTTGCAATACATTGTTACACCTAAGTATACTAATCTTTGGCATTAAAATTTCTTCACATATTGGAGGAGGTAGTTCTGAAGTGTAAGAAAGTACAACTTAAAAAGTCTCAATTGGTATTCTGAATTGAAGCAAAGAGCATGTGCACTACTTGAGATTTTTTACAAAATATTAAAAGCTGTTTTATTCACATGTTATGAGGTTTTTTGATAGGAATATCCTAGGCCCTGACTGACGAGAAAGGTTTGAAAGGTACTATAGTTTACTCATGGTGTGTATTTATCTTTTTAGCTCAGTTAATATATCTTCAATCTTTTATAATGACTACTTTCCATGAACTATTGTTGTTTATGATTTTATATGTTGTTAAATTTTTGTTAATTGTTTAGCACTGGTGTAGTTACAATAGTAATACAAGCACAAACATTAATAAAATCTCACAGTTTGAATTTTAGATTAAGGTGAGAGGATATAAAGGTATGAAACTTTAACATCTTTGAAGTTCACAAGTTTTAATTTAAATTGATTAGTAAACATCATGATTTTGGCCTGCCAAAATATTTTTTATAATCGGGAATGTTTTCGTAAATTATTTTTGCTGGTATTTTGTCAATTTTTCATGAGGTGATAACTTGTAAGGTGAACTTTATATTTTCTCTGTAATTATTTTAACTTTTTAATTTTTAATTAGGATGACTATTTTTTTTTCTATGAGTAATTGTTTAGCAGTAGTTACTTGTTTACAATGACAATTTTGAGCTGTCACTACAAGCCAGTTGTGGGGTACAACAGAATTTCAAGCACCCAAAAATTATGAGCTGTCTGATAATTTTCTCTTAATACGAACAAATTATTTTTGTTTCTTTTTTCAAATAGCCAGTGAAATTTGGAGACCTACATTGTCTTAGATATTTTATAACAAACGTCTTTGTGATACAGAGTGTTCTTTAGTGTTAATAACTTTACATTATTTTTAACAAATGTTGTGTTTCAAACTTAACTCCTTGGGATAAAGGACGTTCTTTACACAGCTGTTATTTGTAGTGCAATATATAACTGTTATTTTAATGCTTTATGAAATTCAAGTTTTTTGGTTTTTTTTTTGTGAACGCTGATAGTGAACTAAGGTGTTGAAGATTAAAATGAACCAAATTTTGGAAATTCAGGTATCTTGATGGTAAAAAAGATACAGATTCTTGTGAAAAAAGAAAATTTCAGCAGCTAAGAAATGGAAGTGAGCTACTAGTACATTCTAGCATTTGTTTATTGTATTTTTACCATGTTCCATAGCTTTTCTTTCAGAGTTTACACTTAGAAGTATTTCTTTGTCACTTACATTATTTTCAGAATTTTGTGGGTTGCTCACAAAATGGCTAGAACAAAAGCCACAATCATTTAATTAACAAAATTTTGTATAATTGTTAAATCTCTAACGGTGTAGATTGATACTAGTCTTTTAAATTTTTTAGGTTAGCAACAAAATTAAATTCTGATACTTGGAAATGTTCAACTCGCCCAAATGGTTTTGTTGATAATTAAAAGATGCAAATCTCCTTTATGTGTGAAAATTTTTTAAGGTGGCTCTAAAACCTTTAGATTAAATGTTTGATATTACTTTTGGCCCCAAAATTAATAGTATTTCAGAAAAAACTTGAAGTTACCAGTATTATGCGAGGTCTTAAAATTAATAAAATTTCACTTTTCTTTACGATAAATGTTTGATACCTCATACATTTCAAGGCTTAGCCAACATAATAATATTTTCATTAATCTAGCACTTATGTTCTACATTTTTATGCATGTATTGGTGAGGCTTTGTGGTTGGAATATCATAAAATTTATTTATATATATTATGCGAATCATGATAAAATGTGAAAATTATTTATATTGTCATTTGTAACTTAGTGCAGAACTAGTTTTTACATAAGATTTGTAACTGTTCGTCATGGTGTATTTTGTCCAAAAGTAGAAGAAAAATGCCAGAAATCTTCACATTGTGTATTATAATTTTTTTCCATATAGATTTGAACAATTGTTGTATATGTAGTTTAATTTGTAAATAAAATCATTGTAGTAATATCAACAGAAGGTGTGTTTGTAAAAACAAATACTTTACTTAACATAATAGTACCTAATTAAGTATTAGCTCATCAACAAAATAATGTCGCTTTTTTTAAATGAAAAAACCCAAACAATTTGAATATCAAACCATTTATAAATGAAATAGTCCCCGTTCGTATCGATGATGTTTTTCCATCTTACAATCAGGTTGTTAATGCCCTGATTAAAGAAATCGCTTTGCTTTGAAGCAAAAAACATGTCGATCTCCTCTAACACCTTCCACATTTGCAT
>NW_013675668.1:13239-14874 GCF_000517525.1 Limulus polyphemus
AATTCCAACATGTGGGCCCCCTGCCATCACAGTTTTTAAAGCTAAAGTCACCTGAACGAAATTTGCTTTACCATCGTTGACACTTACGAACGTTTAAAACATTTCCATAAACTTCTGTGATATTCTTTGTAGCTACAGAGGTGTTGTTTCCCTTCTTGTATTCAAACAGCATTACATGTCGAATGTGTGTCTCGTCGTGTGCCATCACTATAAGGGATTAGAGTATACTAAAATTTACACATTATATAGGCTACACTAGCGTGACATTTAGGCAGTTCATTTAACTATCATACATGATGTATGGTTTGGGGAGGGGGTAATGAAAGTGTTCTAAAACGCGACATTAATTTCTTGACGACCTAATATAATTGTAAGAACTCGTGAGTGAAACCGAAGGAGAATTATTCAACCACATTACATGTGACCCAGTTTGTTTGACCGTAAATAATACATATAACCTTTTTAGTCCCCCAAAACAGTTATATCGTAACACCACAAGTTATACTATGAACTGGAAATGCTTTGATGATATTAAACTCCATTCTCTATTGACGACTTAACCCTTTAGTGTCCAGTCACTTTGTATTCTTTGGAACCATGTTAACTGGTAAAGACCATTACTGAGTCACATTCTTTTATGGAGTGTTAAATTTGATGCTGAATGTTCTAAGAAGTCGTTTTCTGAAAACTTATTCATTCTCTTGATGTTCATTGATTGTTGAGTGTCTACAAATGCAGAGAAGCTCCGATGTTGCAAGCCTTCTTTGTAGGCAAATCAAGTATTTGGGAATACAAGCTGTTGAAGATCAGTTGTAGAAGTCATACAGTATATAAAACCGTAAGGAATTCAACAGATTTACTTACACGTGATAGAGGAAAGAGTTGCAAAGATGAACCCAAACTTGAACTCTCTTAATCTCTTGATTCTAGCTCTGTAAGTCACATCTTATTCTTTCGAGTGCTTCTTCTCTGCACTGAAGTTTGTCAAGAGCAAGCTCTGTAGCACCATGGTAGATCAGCATCTCAGAAACTCAATGGTGATTCCAGTTTAGTCAGAGTGAGTGACGTTGATATATTATGTATGGTTATTTCTGGAATCACTTTGCTGGTGTGCGTTGATAAATATAGCTGTTATATGTGTTACACGTATATATAGATACGTATAAATAATAGCATTTTAGGCTATGCTATGATATCTGCTTTATTGTACTACCTATCACAAAAACACACAATCGTTACACGAGTGTAGTTATATCAATATCAACAATAAACGTTTTTGGATATCTGGGCCCTCCCCCACCCACCAAGTGCTTTTGGATGCCTGATGGCAAAACAGAAAATGCATAGTATTTTCACACCAACAAGCAGCTTCATGCTACAACTGGGAGATTTATGTTCTCATACATTACCATGAAACAAAACCAGAACTGTGTGTGAAATTGCCAGAATATCTTCATGCTTTTGAGGAAGCCTTCGACTGACTAACTGTTATATATTCATATAAACACAAGAACGATTTATACAGCGTGGTCACAAGTAAATAGACACCAACTTTTCGCATGAATTGATGTATTTATAATTTAATTAATATCTAGTAGATCTTCCTTTCGCTTCGTGGTGTTTGTTGATCCTTTG
>NW_013675668.1:15850-20254 GCF_000517525.1 Limulus polyphemus
AGTGTGCGGACCATTTTAATTTATATAGTGCTCTGTGAACACAAATTAGTTAGCATAAATCAGTTAAATGACGAAACATTATGTGTCTATTTACTTGTGACCACTCAGTGTATTTCAACAGTTCACGTAAAAAAAAAAGAAATAATGCCGAACTGTATTTGGTCATTGGAATAAGGGATTAGGATGTGAACATAGCAATACGCATTTTTTCTGTGGTGGCAAAATGTTTTAAGCCAGTAATGTCTTTGGTATCTACAGAGGATTCCTGATCAATGGTAATAATTTGCATATCCAATCATCTTGCCCCTGGTCATTGCTATGGCCTGTGACTTCATAGGTTTAAAACTCCTAACCCTTTAGTTGAAATGTGGTAAGTTACAAGTGCATATGGCGTTTAAAATTGACTATTTCTGGGAAGGTTAAGTAACAGGATTTTTGCAAGGGATTTGTGGCGGATGCAGCTTGCAATTAAATTTAAGTATCTAGAGAGCTGAGAAATATTTCTTTCAGGCTAATATGCTGACACCGCTGTACAGTGATGAAATAAAACCTTTGTACGGACTGGATGTAATCAAACAAAGCAGTCCAAGTCAACATGCCAGTTTCTCCGAAACTAAAAATGCAAATTCAGATGGAACCAAATGCTATACATTTCCAGACATCTCCCATAGACTTCTGAGTCTTTGTTTTGCTCAAATCGGCCTCCGAAATCGTCGTCTGCGTATGTTTGGCGGAGTTTGGAAAGCATTTAAAGAGGAAAGGGAATGACAATGATTTCAGTACATTGTGAAAAACATTCTGCAGCAGATATTACACTGCTCTGTAACAGTATGTAATTAAAGCAATTATGCAGAACACCATGGGTAATATAAAAGAGGGTTATACGGCCTACGCACTTATCCTTATATCGTTACCACAGACCGTGAACACCTTTCCGTATAGCCTTCATTTTGCGCATGAGGACATTGCTCTGGTTTTGAAGCCTGTTTTGCAGTAAACTTTCAGCTGTATGCATTTTTCTGATACCATATAGAACTCTGAAAGCTTCATTCTTCGATATCTTGTGTCCTTCGACTTTCTACAAATTGTGATAATTTCGCTATACAAACGCCCTTCCTCGGAAAAGGATATAACATAATCCTCCACTGTGTCAGCTTTACACTATGAACGGAAGGATTTCGTTTCGAACCAATTATGAAAGTGCTCAACGCGTCTCCTGTGGCACCACGGCTTGAATATGTGGCGACACGTTACTGTAATAGCAATGGAACTCATTCTTATATAAAAACAATTAACCTTCTGTAAATCATTGTTATTGCAATGCGGGACATATTTTTTAGTTGTCAGAAAATAAAACCTTTGTTCATATATAATTGCTCCCCCCCCCCCATCCCTCGATGGTTATACGGGCTCACAACGCTAAAAATCTGGTTTCAATACCGGAAGTGGACAGAGTAAAGATAGCCCATTATTTGATTTTATGCTTAACAAGAAACAAACGAAGTATCTTATACAAAACTATGTCGAAAATCTCAATGAAGCAAGGAGAGTTTCTGTAATATTTTTAGATTAAGCCTCTTTTTTTCGTTCTTGTACTAGATTCTTTTCAGCTTGCACCAGAGAAATTTGTACCGTATACGTGTTCGTTTTTATAGGGCTGCTGAACTTTTATTATAGTAGACCAGGTATAGCATAAAGAAAGTGAAACATAATTATCTGTTTCCTAACACTTACACATGTTTACGGAAATATTTTTATGCCAATATCACATGTTGAACTAAGGAGTCTTTATATTATTTTTCATAGCTCCAACACACGTATTTTACTTTATAACACAATGTATCACTTCTGAATATTGAAAACAACTATACTTTTCCCCTGGGTAATGTGACAAGTTTCATATATGAACATTAAACTGAAATCAGAATAATATCATCTCTTTAATTTTTATATCGATTATTCAACATTTGTCTATTTAACAAATTATTTTAGAATTACGTAAGTGTTAGCTCGAGGATGGGCCCCCAGCTAAGAAGAGCCCCCTTATATGTATGGAAAAATGGGAGTGGTAACAATATTATAGGATAATTGAAAGCTTGTGGAGTAACTACAATGAAGAAAATTTGTCTTCACGGGCAAGAGTGAAATTACAGCAAACTATCCATAATTAAGTGGGTTTAGGAACGATGGGCGTAGCGATAACACGAGTGCTTTTGTTTATATATTCAAAAATAGAGCAGGGGAATCCACTAACATACGTGAAGTCTTGGATAACAAAAACAGAAGAACTATAACTGCAAATACTTGCCTGTCTAGAAACACAAAGAAGAGACATCAACACTAGCTCCTCTGTGGGAAGTTTTGTAGATTTATAAGATTCCCAAATTGTCTGAGAGCAAGGTTTATGTTTTCTTGATGTTTTGGTCGCAATTTCGCATCCTTTTCTACTCTATATCTATATATGTAATAGCCAAATATTGCCTGTCTGCCTATTACGCGTTGTATCTCCTGAATGGTTAGTCGTAGAATATATATTTATTATTCATTTTTTGCAGTTCCTCAAATTTCTTATTGATATCAACATCGATCTGTCAGTCTTCGTATATGCTCAATAGCCAATATGAGAAAAAACATATCAAGAACAAAAATATTTCTTTTCTGAGGAAATTTCACGAAAAAAACGAGACTTCCTCCATCGACTGATTGAAATAAATATTTTAGAGATAGGAGCGTGAATTGAAAAAAACGCATAAAGAGTGGAACATGTTTGGGTATATATCTGTTGTTGTTCGGTTTATTGAGAGGCGTCGCTAGATGCTGAAAAGATTCGGGAACTGGACCTGTAGGCGTGGGAATATTCGGCCTTTCAGTATGATATCGATCATGGTTTTCTATTCCGATATTTCAAGACACCAACTAGGGGCCCCCCAGTGGCATAGCGGTGTGTCTGTGGACTTACAAGGCTAGAAACCGGGTTTCGATACCCGTGGTGGGCAGGACACAGATAGCCCATTGTGTAGCTTTGTGCTTAACTTCAAACAAACAAATAAAAACCAACTGGGGATTCGGGGCACTGTCAAATACAATCGGAACAGGCCCCGTGTGCCAGTGCGAAGCGATGCCTCTGGGTTTATATATAAAAACCAACTGGGGATTCGGGGCACTGTCAAATACAATCGGAACAGGCCCCGTGTGCCAGTGCGAAGCGATGCCTCTGGGTTTATATATATATTTCTGTTTTGTTTTGTTTTTTGTTGTTGTTTTCATGTTGGTATTTCATACGTGAACGATTTTATTATATCGTGGCGGATACATTCTCTTGAATATATATGAATATCTCCCCTTTGATACTTTATATAGAAATGACAACTGTCAAAAAGTGCTCAATTCAGTAGTGGTATTTTTTGTACTCAGTAAAATGACAAGGAACGGTGGCATCCAGCAGAAAAAATCCTCGCGGCAACTTTGCAAACCTGGGTGCTTTATTGTGCTGGGTGCACCCATTGTATTAAAACCCAAACATTTTTGCCAACAATGCATTGCAGTCAGCCTCCTTTATTTAAAAACGAATGGAATGCAGTTTTTCTTATTGAAAACGGTTGTAAACAGCCCATTAAACAATTATATTGCATATACACTCTGATCCAAGGTATTGGGTTAATTGCACATTTTACATTTATTCATCACTTTTTTTAGGAAATTTACCGTTGAATTGTTGCGTGGAGCCTTTTGTGCCTCTCTTCTACCTTTGTTCTACGTATGTTAAGAAATATGTAAACGTCTCTTGATATTTAGCGTCAAAAATACGAAAAACACAACAAAACTTGAATATAAATGGTCGAAACTTGAACTAGTGTTTTAGTCACATATTTATAAAGTGAAAATTGGCATCTCAGTTCTTGTTGTCTGTCACATTAAATCTGTATAATTCATATATATATACATATATACAAAATACATTTTACAGATGATTAAATAGTTTAATATTCCCCATACTTTTTATCAGATTACCATGCTTCTAATGTATTGGGACTAAGTATTTTGAACGGTATACATCACAAACAATAATGAGTATGACGCTTTGACGAATAAATTAACTCAATTTAAACGGATAATATTTTGTCTTTAGTATTTTATTCCGCCTTCAAGAATATTCATTGTTATCATTCGAATTCTGAGCTACTTACTGTCATTACAGTAAGAACACTATTATTTCATATTTAAATATACGATCCAAAAGTTAAGACAAATATTTTTGAACTATAATCGGAATGCCTTAGACAAATATATATATATATATATATATATATATATATAGACGTAATTAGTAGTTGTTGTCTACTAACCTTACTCCTCGACACTACTTAACTTAACACTACACCACTAAGTTACGACGTACGGTAC
>NW_013675669.1:0-7508 GCF_000517525.1 Limulus polyphemus
TGAAGTTGATTGTTTTCTCTACACTATCATGTTATGACTATGAAGTTGATTGTTTTCTCTACACTATCATGTTATGACTATGAAGTTGATTGTTTTCTCTACACTATCATGTTATGACTATGAAGTTGATTGTTTTCTCTACACTATCATGAGATCACTGTGAAGTTTCATGTGATAAAACTATAAAAGATTCTTGTCAGTGTTGATAATATGTAACTTAGTAAAAATAAATTCACTCCCATCCTAGAAAAACAGACAGTACAACATTTGCTATTTGACAAGAATCTGAAGAAAACTTGTGATGATACTAGAAGTTCTCTTTGAAAATATTAAAATGATCCATAAGGTAGAAATCAAAGTATTATAAGGAATATTTAAAAAACAGTGATACCAAAGAAATATTAAATTACCAACATTTTGGGATTTTGTTGTTCACAACAACAAGAAAAACTTCAAAATAATTAATGAAAAACATCTTAAAAAGACCATGAACTTTTATGGGAGAAGTTGTTGATACAGAAATTTAGATAAAATATTAAAGTAATTAATTCAGTGGTCACACTAGCCGTTAAAAACTTGTAGATTTATCACATACTTTTGCAAAATCTGTATTTTTGAACCACAATACATATTCTTTTTATATATTGTATCAATATATATTTTTAATTAGCATTACTCCATATTAGTGGGTCACATACAGTGTCTAATACAGTGGTATATGGGATACTGGATACCTCTATGGTCTAAATCTAAAGTGCGTTTGCTTAGGAACTAACTGTTGGTCACCTCTTGCAACAATACTGTTTCCAGTGTACATTTCAGACAATTTTGTATTATTTTACATGTTCATACATGTATGGTAATTTTATGTTATACCTATAACTTTGTAGTTACGCAAATGGTTTGTAACCAAGGGTAACAGATAATTTTAAATTATTTTTATTATATAAATATGTTCATAGCCTAAAGTAAAAATCTAGTGTTTTGAATATTCTTTAAGTAGCCTAAATTTAAAGTAAAATAACAAAAAATTAGAGTAACATCAATTTATTTTGTAAAATAAGACTATTGATAGTTATAACTTTTTTATCTTACTAAGCTTTGAAAACCATTATAGAATGACTAAGGATGCTTGGAATGCTTTTCACATTGTATTACATAAAAAACTTGGTTATTTAAACCGGTATCTCTTGTTACATATATGCTTTAGGAACACACAGTGCTTTCAGTTTTTGTTTGATTAAAATTTTCTCCTTATATAACAAGGAATGCTGCAAAAACATGATGCGAATTTAATACACATAAATCTTACAATACTGGCTGACTTAAACTGTCAAACAAGTGTGCTGACAAATCAATGAGACAAAGAATTTGTATATATTAGCAATACTACTTATCAGGGCTTGTATAAGCAGCACATGACAACAGCCAGACTCATTTTCTATTTTAAATGCTTCCTACAATGTACAAGTAGTAGAGCTAGTTATAATTAGTCTGGATGGTCATAATGATGTTACTTATTATTGATTATGAAATATAAATTAGACAATGTCTAGTAATGAAAATTGATTAGTGAATTTACATTTTTAATTTATTACATCTTTAAAAGGCTTGCATAAAAAAATCTATAAAGGAGAGGGTTCCAGAATTGGTTGTGTTTGCCCCACAATCACAGAGTTCATTGTTCTACACTTGCCAGTGTCTGTCACAACTTCCACCAGAACACAAATTAAGAGTTATGAACATAGCACAAAGAATTTTAAAAGAAAAAGAAAATATATAGTTTATTTGACACTAATGGGTAAAATTATGCAAATGATTATAACACAATGTAAAATATCAGATTTTACAATTTACACTTATCAGTGTTGGATCCAGGGGATGGATGTGCATATGTGTGTGAGTTTGGAGGGGGTTCCAATTGGACCGTTACTAAAAATACTTATAAGTTTGCATTGTCAATGTAGCACTGTTAAATACGAAGGAGGGTTCAGACCCCCCATGATTCACACCTGCTTATACAAAATTCAGTAATCTCCCGTAGATCCTCAGCTGATAATACGACATTAAAGAATAGTTATCAATCTCTGAGAATAAAATTAGTAGTGATTCAAAGCCACTGGGCCCTTCAGTTGCCTTAACTGAAACAAAACTAGCAATCCTTAAGTGCATAGCCAAGTCAATATACTCATTTCTCACAAAATTTTAGTCTGATAAAACTGGTTCCTTTTTTTGGGTACTGAAATGACTGTTATGCTGCTTGAACTTATGGAAGTATTTATTAATAAATCTGAGTTGGAAAAATTAATGAAAATGATCAAAAAAGATATTTATATTATCAGTAGAGAATGCTGAGTTTCATATAAATGAAATGCAAATAGATATTGGAGTAGAGATTGAAATGCTACTGAAGAAGTATGTGTGAAAAATTTCAAGTGGCCAGATAATGGATTTCAGAATGAAGTGTAAACAATTTGCCATGACAGTTAAAAAGAAATTGCAAGCCAAAGCACCTGTGAAATATTCAGTTGTTATAACATGAAAATGATAAGCATAAAATGGTTATGAGCTCGGTCCCTGAGACCAAGCCGAGAGTTAAAGCAGATACATGTATTTTCGAAAAGAAACAGGTACTAAAAATTTTGTGGGAGGTAAAAAAGGTCAGAGTCGAGGAGTGTGATGAGATATCGTAACAATAAAGAAGAATACTTTTTAATGAGATCTTTGAAGAGTTTGAGAAAGATAAATTAGACATATTTTTAAGTGATCAAATAGGTCAGAAAGAGTACAGTATGTGATGGGCATGATCAAAATGTTGTTAATTCTTTCCCATGAACAGTCATCAGTGGAGCATGGTTTTAAAGTGAACAAGGTTATTGAGAGCGAAAATCTACCTCAGTATAGCCTTGTTGCTTAATTTATCCTGAAAGACAACACAGTTGCTGCTGGAGTAGTAGTGAAAGTCATTATTACTCCTAAAATGCTTGGATTTGTTTCTTTTGTAAGGTCCCGCTGTTTTCAAAGCTTGGAGGAAAAGATAAAGGAACTGCAGAAAGAAGCCATAAAAGACAGGCAATAGTTGATGACATTGAAGTGTTGAGAAAGAAAAGGATACAACTCCAAAAAGGTAACTGTGATACTTAAAAGCAGATCAGTTTTGAGCAGGCTGAAGTCAGCAGAAAGCATACAAAGAACTACATAAAAAGAACTGATGTCTTAGAAAAAAAACACAAAAAAACTGGACTTAAAATTGAAAGAACTAAAAGGATATTGACATTAAAATGGATTTTCTTAGGGAAAGATTCACAAAACTAAATAATAACATGGTTTGTATAATAGCAGTATGTTACCAGATATAATTAATTTGAAGAATATGGTTTAAGTGTGTAAACAGGCTATAAAAACTTTTTGTTTGTATCAAATTTATTGATATATCTTTTAAGTGAAACATATTTTATAAAATCATCATTGTTCGTGTCTGTGCACACTAAAAGGTAACAATTCTGTCATTCTGAATTCCTGGAAAAGTCTTTGAATTGTGCTTTACTTTAAACTTATGAACTCTGAGGAAGGAATGGCAAGTGGGTTTGACTTTGTTTGTATCTCAATAAAATAATAATATTGGATGTTATAAAAATTACATCGTGTGATAGGAAAGTGTGAATTATAAGTGTGTTATTTTAAACTCATAAGATCATTTCAGGAAAGAAAATAACATTTCAAAATAAACAATTTAGAGCACAGAGATGCATGAAAATAAATGCTGTGAATTTTTTTAAACATTTCTATTCCGTATAAAAGAAATTAAAACTTTTATAATACAAAAATTTGAATTAAAAGCTATGTTTTGATGCTAGGTTTATTGAAATACGTTAAAGATAAAATTGTTTGAAGTTGTGCAAAGGCCATTTTTGGCCACTATTCAGAGTTGCTGTGTATGCAGTAGCATTGAGAGGGAGTAGGATATCAGGTCATCATAGACAACTTTTAAAATAACTTATGAAACCAGAAGACGCATTAATGGCAGAAACTATATATCAGTGTATTCAACTGACAGTTTTAATAAAATCAGTTGGTGACTCCAATGTTGTTAAAAATGTACAATAATTTATTGTATAAGATAAAAGCAAAATACAACTAAAAAAACTACATATTTCAGTAGAACATAAAAGCAGCTGTATGAGGTAAATATTTCAGATATGTGATGTTCCCAAAATTAAAAAGTGGTATGAAACACTGGTGATGCAAGTGCCCCTACCCCTCTGAATTGCACCCATTGTAATCTGCCCATATATATATATGTGTAATATAAAATTTGAGTGAAAATGGCTTATTATTGATTACAAAAAATGATGGAATTAACCTTTCACAAAAAAAAAATTAAATTTTTTTATGTTTTATTATTGTGCCTTGTGTTTGATGAGATAAATACAACTTATTACAATTCATCCCAACCCTTTTTATGATCCAGTTGTGATAAGGATATAATTTCTATCTTTAACCAGAGTGACACTTGATGATCCAGTTGTTGTTAGAAAAACAATTTTGTGGGGTGTTTTTACCATTATGAAATTTTCGTCGATTAGAAAGATAGCTGATATTTTGTTTTAATTGAGAAGGTGCTCGATGACCTAGTTAACACGTATAATCTAGCTGATGTTGGAATGATGCATAGTTTGAGCTATAACAAATCATCTGGAATAAAGTTCCTCCTCATAATGGGGGTTTTTATTTTCCAGCACATCATTTCATTGTACCATACATTTACTTAATTTACAAATTCCTGATAGAGTAAATTTAATACTTGTTTTTGTTTTCCATATTTGAAAACAAAAAACAGATACATTGATTTTAATGTTTATAGGTTATTTTTTAATTTCACAGTTTTTTTTTTCCTTAGATATAGAAGAATGAATGAATTGGACAGTTTACGACAGGAGGCAGAAACATTGAAGAATGCTATCAGAGTAAGAAAAAACCTTTTTAAACATACATGTCTAGGTTTTAGGATCTGTTTGCTACTTAACTTGACAACACAGTTGATATTAAAGTTTGTTTGAAGTTAGATATGTTCAGAAACATCACCTAAAAACTGTTATTTACATTGGTTGTTGCATAGCAACTATGTGTAGAGGTGGGTATTTTACCGGGTTTTATTCCATCCAAATATTGTAACTTGAACAGGCAATTGAACCTCATATTAAGCATAAACTATAGGAATATATTTAATCTGTTATTATTGTTGTTAACAAATTTTGTCAGTTATGTAGAGTTTCATGCATCACAGATTTTTATGGAAACTAAATCTTTTCAGATCATCTCTGTAGGCACAATGTTTGAATTTTTATTGTCTATATGCATCATTAGTCTTATGTTTTTTCAAAAATGTTTGACTGCTGAGAAACACAGATGAACCTTTGCTGATTAAAGCTAACACAGTTTGTGCATGTAAATATATTTGTGTGTCTGTGTACTGATGTAACATAAAATGAGAATGTTGGAGTGTATTTCAATTACTATTACAGTTCTAGCTGCAAGTTTAATCAACTTTCAATACAGATTAGGCTACTGTGGGTTAAGTTACTCTTGTAAAAATACATAGTAAAAATTATGAATAAATTCAGTTTCTGATAGGTGGTTATAGAGATTGTTATTGTGACAACTGTGTAGTGATCGTACTATTATGCTATTAGATATTCTGTTGTTTCCTTGGGAACTAAGTCATCAGTGCTAGTATAAATCCTGTTTTTACAAGGTTTGTGTAATGTTAGTATTTAGCAGCTAATTGCTGTGTATGCAGTAGCATTGAGAGGGAGTAAACCTGAATCCTGCCTCCCCTCCCCCTCCATAGGGGACCCTATGAGTACATGCTAGGTTTGGTAACAATCAATGAAAGAGACACAGTTTTGTTAAATAATAATAATATAGATTTTACATCAAAATGATAGTTGTACTGTATTAATGGAATAAGATAATCCACATATTCAGGGAATTGTGTGATGACTGAAAGGCATTGGTAATAGATTATTCAGCCTTAAAAGACTTGTTTGCTTTCGGTAAAATCTTGTCTTTAAAATAGTCTTGTGCAGAACACCTTAGGTTGAATAACATTTCATGTTGCATTGAACAAAGTATATTTCACCACAGTTTCTTTTCCACTTTCTCTCACAGCTTTTGTAGAAAAGGGAATCGCCTTTTCTAAGTGGAGAAATAATGTGTTGAAGGATTTTCTACGTGTTTATTTTCTTTGCAGGATGCACGAAAGGCAGCGTGTGATACAACCCTGGTTCAGGCCACAGCCAACATGGAACCCGTGGGGAGAATTCAGATGCGGACTCGGCGCACACTCCGTGGTCACCTGGCAAAGATTTATGCAATGCACTGGGGTTCAGATTCTCAGTTAGTCTTTTAATGTGATCTTCTGTTACATAAGTTATATTAAATGAGTTGAATAAGAAGCTGTGTGTAAAGACTTGTATGTTTGACAGTAGATGTAGTTACCATAACAAGAACTGTGACAAGTCTTTTATGAATAATTACAGTGTTACAAGTTATACTGATGTACATGTACTAATTTTCAGTGTATAATTATACAACTAGCTGGAGTAAGCCATACCTGGACAGAAGTTATGTGAATTCATGATTAATGAAAGGTTATCTTTGGACATGAAAAGTTGCATCCCTTATATGTAATTGTAAAAATTGCTAAACACAAAATGTCAAATAACAATTTGCATGTATCTCCTCAACAAATCTTCATGACAAATTGATGAAGATCCATCAACATGGGGCAAAGTAATGGTAAAAAAAATTCCCATAAAAACTGCAAAATTGAAAATTTGCATATATCTCTCTCCATGAACTCAATGAACCTCCATACCAAATTTAGTGAAGATCCATATACAGGGGGCAAAGTGGAGGTGAAAAACGGCAAAACTGAAAATTTGTATGTATCCCTGCATGGACCTAATAAACCTCCATGTCAGTTTTGGTGAAGATACATCCATACTCTGCGAAGTAGTTACATGGACATAAAATATTATATTTATATTATACTATCTGGACCCGTGTTAATTCCACGAGTGTTGACAATTAAGATATCATCATTATTCTGACATATATATTTCTCCACTTAAAGTATATAATTGTAATGATATACATATTTTCCTGGAAGCAACTTGAAGCTTTATTGTATAATTTTTTAAAATTAAAATTAGTTGTTGAGCTAAAATAGTTTCATTTGCCTTTGCATGGTATTATAGTTAATATAGATACATTCCATAGGTAATAAATTATGTACCTCAATTGCAGAAAAATATATGCGAGAGTAATGATGATATTTTAGTTGTCAACACTCGTGGAGTTTCCACGGGTCCAGCTTATATATAGAGGTCTGGAACTGGGTCCACGTTCTGCAGGTCAACAAAAATAAATTAAAAATTATATTTCTTCAAAACTATTTCACCGATTTCCTTCATACTGTAAACATAACTGACAAAAAATATGTT
>NW_013675669.1:8514-19611 GCF_000517525.1 Limulus polyphemus
TTCAAACATTTTCTTTGCAAATTACATTAAATAGATTTTGCAGTTACAAAATATCAGTTCTTAAGTATTTTCAAGTTAAAAAAATTGTTGAAGTAGTTAGAATTAATATTTTCCTTAAATTATGAAATTTGATATATAACTTTGCTCTTGGTACCCTCTCAACCTCGGAAAGCTGCCCAACAGCTCAGATAGGGTTAAGGCATTGTGGATGGGTAGATGCTGTATCTGTTAACTTAAATGAAAGAACAAAACTATTTATTTTCTTCTGCAGGTTTGTAAAGTATACGTATACTTTATAGCTCTGTGATAAACTTGTCGACACGAAACGCAACTTTAGGTTTTCATTTTATATTTTACTTAATTATTTATGTTTTAAGATGCATATTTGAAAGGTTTAATAATTATTTTTATATAACCCAGCACCTCCTCGGTTCACAAGAGTTAGTGTAATGTGCGTGCGCCACCACATTCTACTGATGACTAAAGTTTCTCTTCCCACAATACCATATTATTGACCGGGTATGCCCATTGATGTGTGTCGTGATAAATAATTATGTTAAAGGAAAGGAAAATAAACTATTTATAAAAATGTAAAGACATGCAATTAAAAATATAACCAAAACAGGGTCTTTTAAAAATATCTGATGAAATATTAAAAGGTATGTACATTTTTCCTATGTTTAAATTTTAAGCATTTAATTGCACTATAGTATAAGTTGATGACAGTAGCTACAGTTAGTTTTGTAGAGAAAGTGAAAAATAAAAAATATACATTTACCTTAAAAAACTTTTATATGTAATAAGGAGGGTCAAGGGGTTATGCAAATGAAATTTGAAAACTGTAAGATGGTTTAAAAGTATTTGTATGCCCATTTTGTTTTTTGGTTAACCCTGTCTATACGGGTCACGAGTGAAAGGCTATGTCGTCGTGTTTGTTGATTCGTATTCAAAATTTTATTGAACTACTATTTCATGAATTATGTCAGTAAGTTTGGTATCAAACTATAGATTATAATTCAAATTATAGTATTAAAATAACACAGTTAAACATCGATTTTTGTGTGTCATGTGGTATGTTGAATGCAGCACTGGTTCAAATTAGATGTTTGTTATGTCAAAATACTAAGTCTGTAGTTTCGTACAAATTATAAACTCAAATAACTGATATTGACAAGCTAGAATATAAAATAAGAGCCTTGTTTCTATTTGCTAAGATATTACTGATATTGACAAGCTAGAATATAAAATAAGAGCCTTGTTTCTATTTGCTAAGATATTGCTTGTGTAATAAATCAAACAGTGGCACCCCACCCACCTCTTTCTATTTTTGGAAACGTTCCCTTATATGCACTTACTTCTATATGTGACATGAATAACCAATTGAAAGCTCAGAATGTCCCCCTAATGGCATTCTCAGCCATTTTAATGTGTTTTGATGCCAACTCTATTATTCGAACCAAGATTTTAAGAGGTAGGTTGTCTTTAGTCTGCTCAAAATTTCATATTTTTTTAGACTGGACTACAGTTTAGTTACTAAGTTTGATAAATTATAGTTGAATTCTATGGTATTGATATAGTAATTTATGATTTTTTTGGTTATTTCAAATGTATATATAAAACCTAAAAAAAAATTTTGTGTCCTCCATTTCTGAAATTTCAAAAGGCTTAGCAACCTACGACAAGCAGCAAACGAGTACAAAAGTCGTAACTAGAAGAGAATTGTTTGCTTTACTTCTTTAGTTACTATTCTACGTTTTAAGAAAAATGAATTTAAGAACTTATTTTTAAATAGTAACAATGTATCTACGTATATAACATATAATAATTGAAATGTGACTGTATTTTACAAAGTACTAGTCTACTAAAACACAGCCAAGACAGATCACTTTGTAAAGACTAAAGGTCAGTTTCATGTTATTATATCTTAGTTTATTATGTACGAGTTATGTTTTAAAATGCATAATTAAAATGTTTAAACATTTTTTATGTATACATCATACTTTGCATCCGTTCTCAATGCTTACGATGTTATGTGGTGCATGAAAATATTGTCGAAGGGTTGTATATGTCTCTCAAAGAAACTGTAATCTGCCTCAAGGAAACCACTGGTTTGTGTTGAGATGAATAATAAGTGGTAAAGGACAAGAAAGGAAAATAAAACATTAAAAATTTATGTGGAAAGACTCAAAATTACAAATTTAACAAAAGGAAAATATTCTGAAACATTTTGATATCCTTTTAGTAGCTTCTAGAGACTATGCAAATGAAATGTTAAATGTGTAAGATGAAGAAAAGTATTTTTATACTTAAAATGAAAATCTCCTTGCAGTTGAACTATTTTAACAGTTTGTGTGCAAATAACTATTACACAGAAATAACATTTTTATTAGAAAGGTATGTGTCATTCTTTGTTTACAAAATACTAATAAAAACTGTAACAAAATTTTACGAGGTTTTGTGAGGAATGCTCAAAGTTACTGTATGTTATTTACATACGTGTCCTTCCCTAGCGAAAGTGATATAAAATGTATCAGCCCATGCTGAAAGAGTTAACCCTACGGATGATAGTCAATGGCAGGCATTTCTTGCAATGACTGGAGAAATTAAATAATGAAATAAATGTGGAAAATATATAGGAGAGACAATCATGAAAATGGCATTATTAATACTGTTTTAAGATAATTATTTTGTAATCATATAAAGCTATTATATTTATATTATGCAAATATTTAATGACAATTGGTTCGGAAATTGGAATAGGGCTTTTTTTTTAAAGATCAGATCCATTTATTGAAAGAAAAATATATAAGGCTATATTACACATACAGGAGGAAATAAAAAAATTATACAAATGAAATTTGACAACTTTTTGACAAAGAAAAAAAAATTTTAATATTAAAATCAAAATTACTTTGCATGTTAGATTGTCGAAAATCTGAAAGAAAAAAATTCACGAGAAAATCTTAAATTAAAAAATCTTAATACTTAAATTAAAAACATAATATTTTGTGCATGAAAGTATTGCAATGAATACCAGTAACCTGTGAAAATTTGTGCAGATACGCATACATTATAAAGAAAAAAAAAATTATAGTATAACTACTCTCGTGGATACATTCATGGTTACGAGCTGGGTGGATTCCACCCAGCCCATGTTCATAGGGATTAGGAGCCAAGCAGGCTACCTAGCAGACAATTTTTACAGTCTTGCCAGCATTTTGAGGGGCCATTGGTTCCTGGGCCCCTGCCAGTTTTGAGCACTGATTGTTCTAAAATAGTCTGGATAAGGTTAATTTGAACATTCAGTTGTCCAGTTTTCATTTTTATCCCATTCTGTTAAAGGTTAGTGGATGTGAAATAACTATGTCAGGTAGCAAAATAACAGTATAATTTCATTTATTAGGTTTTTAAATTCTTTTATAAATTTCTATGTAATAAGGATGTACACCTGATAGTTCTTTCTTGTATAATAGCATAGACCTTTATAACGTTTTCTTTGAATTTCTTCATTAACTAGGTAGGTATTATTGAAATTTACAGAATTTTTTTGCTTATGTTTAATTGTTATTAAAATTACAAGTTAGAAATATGTTATCATATCACATTATTTACTTACAGTGCATTATGGGATATTGAAACAGGTCAACAGTGTACATCATTCACAGGACATACAGGAGATGTAATGTCTCTCTCTCTCTCACCAGATATGAGTACTTTTGTTTCTGGAGCATGTGATGCTTCAGCTAAGGTAAGAATACGTTTCTTTATCACCTTCAAATATGGCTGGGCGTGGCATGTGCGAGACTATGAATCTGTAGATTCATGGTTCATTTCCTTTTGGGCTGTGTGTGTGCTGTACTTTAGGTGCATTTTTAAAGTAATGGTTGGATCCCACAATTGAAGTAAGCAGTGTGTGATGTTGACCAGCTTACTTTTCTTCAGTATATTAGTTCAAAATTAGGAATGGCTAGTAAAGATAGCTTTGAGCAAACTTCTGGAACATCATCTTAAGTCAGTATGCATTATTTTGAGTACGAAGCATCAGACTTATGAATCATTGTCTCAAGTTCTAACATAATTATTTGATGTGAACTTCATGCTGCTGGTGTTCTTATTAAGCTTTGTTTCTCTGTTTAACTTGTGCACTTTAGTTACTTTTATTATTTTAATTTCTTGTGTATTATGCTCATTGTTTCCATTTATAAATTTAAAAATTTGATTTTTAAAGTCATAAAACCTATTTTTAGCCTGTTAAATGTAATTTGTTTATATGATTGTATCTTCCAAGTATAATGCTACATGGATTTTTTTAAGATGCTAAACCACAAGCTTATTACAGAGATAGGCAGTATCTTGTTTACAGTAAAAAAGATACTTGAGAAAAGTTGACCAACCTGGACTGGTTTAATGGTTAAGGATCAGTTTATAACTTTCATAGAGGAATTGTCAAAAACCTCAGTGTAAAAACTTAATCTTAAATTATATAATCATTAAAACATTTTCTCATAAAATCTTTGAAATTTTTTATTCAGAGTAGATATTTAAAATAGTTTTCTTTGTTCAAATAGTAATCATTAATTATGTTAGTTTTTGTTTCTCTTTCTGTTGTGATGAATACCTCTTTAAATGTTTGAACAGCCAGTTTACAAGGGTATTTCAGAATGAATAAATCCATAATCAGCATAGATTTTTACAGAAATAATACAAAACAAATGTACAAAATCATAGGGGAATGAACAAGTTCATTTAGAAAAACAATAACATTTGACCCTTTCCACATGGTCAAAGGCCATGTCATCGTGTTTGTTGACTAACCCTTTCCACATGGTCAAAGGCTATGTCATCGTGTTTGTTGACTAACCCTTTCCACATGGTCAAAGGCCATGTCATCGTGTTTGTTGACTTGCTTTCAACATGGTCAAAAGCCATGTCATCCTGTTTGTTGACTAACCCTTTCCACATGGTCAAAGGCTATGTCATCATGTTTGTTGACTTGCTTTCAACATGGTCAAAGGCCATGTCATCATGTTTGTTGACTTGCTTTCAACATGGTCAAAGGCCATATTATCGTGTTTGTTGACTTGCTTTCAACATGGTCAAAGGCCATGTCATCATGTTTGTTGACTTGCTTTCAACATGGTCAAAGGCCATATCATCGTGTTTGTTGACTTGCTTTCAACATGGTCAAAGGCCATATCATCGTGTTTGTTGACTAACCCTTTCCACATGGTCAAAGGCCATGTCATCGTGTTTGTTGACTAAACCTTTCCACATGGTCAAAGGCCATGTCATCGTGTTTGTTGACTTGCTTTCAACATGGTCAAAGGCCATGTCATCGTGTTTGTTGACTCGCTTTCAACATTTTATTTAACTACTATTTTATGAATTTATATCAATAAGTTTGATATCAAACTGTAGATTGTGATTAAATTTTAGTATTATACATTATTTAATTTCTTGATTTAAAAATAAGTATAAAATAAACACACCTAAACATTGATTTATGTGTGTGTCACGTGGTATGTTGAATGCAGCACTGGTTCAGATTAGATGTTTGTGACATCAAAATACAAAGTCTATAGTTTTGTACGAATTAGGAACTCAAATTACCAATATTGGCAAGCTAGAATATAAAATAAGAACTTGTCTCTTCAAATTGCTAAGATATTGAAAATAACAGATAAATTTTTTTTTCTCTCAAGAAATATTTGATAACTATCTGGATGTTATAAAGATTTTGCATGTGAAATTTTCTGATGCATAAAAGTATTTTTAATCTTAAAATGAAAATTACTTTTCATGTTGGATAGGCAACATGATATTTTACATATGATAGCCTTGTAACATCTAATTATAATCTGCGACATTTTGTGAAGGTACGCCTACTGTATTAAAAATTATAGTACGAAAACTATAACAAGCCCAAAATGGTTACAAAGTCGGTACCAGGGACCAAGCCCATGCTAATAGAGTTGAGTGAGATGAAAGTTGAAATTCAGTACAAAATTAAAAACTGAAATACTGGGAGATAAAATGAATACCATAAAAACTGTACATACTCATCATAGTTACTCGGATAAAACATTCTTAAGTGGTGTAGACATTATAATATCTTGTTTAAGACAACATAGTTTTTGTTTGTTTTTTATAAACCTGTTACCTGATATTAAAACAAAGGAAAGTACTTGAATTTATAATTTCTTCCCCCCTGAAAAATGAGGTTTTTTAAACAAAGTTCTAATTCATATTAATACATTTGTTAGGAACATCGTAGAAAAGTATCTATCACAAAAATTTGTAATTTTTGGAGGTCGACAGAGAGATTTATCTGCCCATTTGGGTTTCAGATTTGATAGCATTCACACCAAGTTGATTTGGTAGCATTTTGAATACTCTTATCTTAAAACTGTAAGTCCAAGCTAAGTAAGTCTTGTATAAACCCAATTGTAGTAACTAAAATTTTCCCTCATAGCTTGTAAACATATTAGCTGGATAAGAAAATTAAATAAACATTGTTCATTACAGAAGACATAATTTTTGTGATTTAATTATAATTTCTGAGAGCACCTGGTGATGTACAAACATAAAGCCAGCCCTTCAATAGATGGTTAAAATTTCCTGAAGTCTTAAAAATAACTTCACAGCATATTAAGTTTGCATGTTTTCCTGCAGTTGTCTCATTTCTACATTGTAACAGTACACACTTACTTGACAATGAGTAGACTTCAGAGATTTTCTTTTGGTGAAGTTTTAATGTCATGTAGCACTAGCTTGAAGCAAAGCTTGCGATGATAGATTTTGTCTTACACAAAACGGATATAAGTATTAAAATATGTACTATTATAGACAGCAATTTTTAATTACAGTAAAGGTAATTATTCTTAAGATTTTTTCAACGGTAGATACCAAAGGATATTGTCTCTAGATTTTGATTGTAAAGAAGTGAGTAAATAATTACAAATGAAATTTACATGTTAACTGAGAGAGAATTAGATGGTCTGAATACGTCTAGCATACAGTGTGTTTTGTGTGTGTATAGTTTACAACATTTAATTGTAAGGTATATGGCTTTAACTAAGTGTATATCATGGCCCAACTGATATTATTCTCTACTTGTTTTGGAGATGAATATCTGAATTTTTGTAATAAAACCTTTGAT
The DNA here is from genome assembly GCF_000517525.1 of Limulus polyphemus. Lineage (NCBI taxonomy): Eukaryota > Metazoa > Arthropoda > Merostomata > Xiphosura > Limulidae > Limulus > Limulus polyphemus. The sequence continues at coordinate 15,674 of NW_013675669.1, forward strand.
TGGTAGAGAACTTAAACAGTTCTAAAAGGATAATGATTATATAATCACAATTGTTAAAATGATTTTTTTTATGTTGATAATACCCCTTTTTGTTTCTCTATTCGTTTCAGTTTAATATGAAAATTTAGTTTTGTTCAGTTCAAAAATAGAGACATAATATTTCCAAGCAATACTAACAGAAGGTATCTTTCTTTACGTTATATACTGTTATTATGTATCTTCTGTTAGTATTGCTTGGAAATATTATGTCGGTATATAACGTAAAGAAAGATACCATTGTTACGTTCACAATTTTTACACAATGAACTGAGAGATTTTTCTGATTTCAATATGCTAAGATCATGTAACTCATTAAGCAATGTCATTTTTTGTAAATAAAACAAGCTGAGCTAGCTGCATCAAGCCCTACAAACAAAAAAACTAATTATTTTCTATGTTGATCATTGGTTTGTTGCTCTCTTGCCCACAGTTATGGGATATTCGTGATGGAATGTGCAAACAAACCTTTCCAGGCCATGAATCAGACATCAATGCAGTTACTGTAAGTGTTTCTTCTGTCATCTGATGTTTAGTAATAGCTAAAAATTATTATTTTAATGTAGTATTTTAGCATGTTTTAAAATAATCTTCTAATAACTGTAAAATCTGTGTCTAAAATTATGTAACATATGTTAATACATGAAACAGAATAAGGAGTCTAGTAATTAATCTTGTCTTGCTGTAAGTACAAATGTAGGTAATTTACACTTATGTCACATTGTTTTATATACTGATAGCTCATTGGGCACATGAAATATTACTTACCATTGAAATGGTGACCAGATAGCTGTGTTGAATGTTTGACTAGTATTATATATTAGGATAACAAAATTCTGGTCTCGTGATTTCATAAAAACATCAGGTTCTCAGTGCATTTTATTTTGGGCATCAGTGTAGTAACTAAAGAAAAGGTCATTTCCACTTATCTTGTATTGTTATTTAGTAAATGCAAAAAATGTTTTTTTAAAGTTAATGTTTAGTATATAAGTAAGTTCAAGTTTAGGTCCTTCACTGTCATGCCACATTGTATAGTAACTTTTTAAAATAGGTACTTTATGGTAATGTTATTTTCAGTGATGCAGTGGCAAGAAGATCACAGGGGTGGCTAGCATCTAAAATTGTGCCCCATGTAAAGTAAATAAAAACAAACATTTTAATATTTTGTGGTCACCTTTTACAAGTCCGTGAATAATGACTACAATTATATTTGTCATATGACATTAGTATTAGGCCTACTACATTTTTAAACATAGCATTCTTAACGTAGTCTCTTAGGGATTTTCCAAAAGTATAAGACTGTATAATAATAGTATTTCAACAACACACTGTTTGTCCTATCTATTGCCAACGACGAATTTCAGTCATTCTAGAGCCATTCAAGCCAGCTAGGATACAACAAATGCAGCAGTGGTTGGAACACTACTTGTATAAGTCCTTTGGCACAGTAATAATTGTTATGGTGTGTAGGCATTATATAAGCTGGTGAAGAATGATTACAATTATATTTGTCATAAGACATTAGTATTAGGCCTACTACATTTTTGAACCCTAAATACTGTATTGAAAAATATAATGTGGTTGCAATACTATTATTATATGCTCTTATAATTCTTTAAAATTCCAAAGGAACTGGCATAAGAATGCAGTGTTTAAAAAGGTAATAGGCCTAAACTAATGTCTAATGACAAATATAATTGTAAGTATGTTCATAGTTAAAATTGATGCCCGAATATCAAATAAATACTGCTGCATCCTGTTGCAGTTATAAATATCTTTTGTTTCTGGTGACATATTTCATGTGCCCCAGGACTTGCTTTGTGCTCCTAGGTTTAACCCTCTTGCTGTGGGTCTTCCTATGGTCAAGGATCAAAGAGCATGTCATCGTGTTTGTAGAATTACATTCAACATTTTACTGAACTACTATTTTATGAATGTATGTCTTGGTTTGTAAGTTTGGTTTCAAATTGTAGATTATAATTGAAGTTTTAGTACTATACATTAGTTAATTTCTACATTTAAAGATAAATATAAAAAAAGATCCTAAATATTGTTTTTTGTGTGTGCTGAATGTAGCTTTGGTTCAAATTAGATATTTGTGATGTCCAAACTACAAAGTCTACATTTTATTATGAATTAGAAACTCAAATTACTGATATTGATAAACTAGAATATATAATAAAAACCTCCTGTCTTTTCCCATTTTCATAAAGCCACTTCACTCTCTCGTGGCTTTATAACCAATCAAAAGCTCAGAATTTTCACCATGTGGTTCTTGGAATTGGAAAGTTCCTAAAGTTATTTCATTTGTTCCTTAACTTAGAAGTAAGGGGTAAGAGAAAATGTTGTTTGAAATATCATGTTTTTAGATTCAAAAACAACTAGTTGCTAAGCCTAATAAATTGTAGGGGATTTCTGTGGTATTAATATAGTAATTTATGATTTTTTGTTATTTCAAAATGCATATATAAAACCTAAAAAAAAATATTTTGTTTTAAATCCTCCTTGTGCATAATTTGACAAGGCTTAGTATATTATGTCAAGCGTCAAGTGAGTACAATTCTAGTAAGTAGAAGAGATCATTGTGTTCTGTACTTTCTTATTTATTGTTGTATGTTTTAAAAATTTTTTAAAACTTATTTGTAAATAGTAATGATATATACACACATGTATGTAATGTATTATAACTGAAATGGAGTTCTGTTTTACAAAATACTGGTCTACTAGGACAAAGCCAAAACAGGTCACTTTGTAAAAGCCAGTTTTATACTATTGGATATAGTAACACTAATGCACATGCGCCGCATCATTGCAAGTTCTGTATTGTTAGTCAGACTCGGCTAAAAGGTCAATAAAATGAAAATAGTTATATATATATATATATGTATATATATATATATATACTGTGTGTGTGTGTGTGTCTGTATAATATTATGAGATTTAAACTAAACATTTGTGGTTTCTTGTTATAATTGGTTGTCATGATAGAACAAGAAAGCTTAATTTATATTTCTTCATTTTATATAGTGGTTATGAGCTTGGTCAAATCGACCAAACTCATACAGAGATACAATTGTGAAAATAACAGATAAAATATAGTTTTTTCTAAACAAAAACGTTTGATAATTATCTGGAGGTTATTAGGAGCTTCTAAAGATATGCCTACTGTATTAAAAGTTATAGTATGGAAACTATAGCAAGCACAAAATGGTTGCAAGGTCAGTCCGTGACATCGAACCCATAGTGAGAGAGTTAAAGGGTCATTTACACTCATGATGTTGTTGTAGAGTATGTAATATTATTACTAGCACTGTAATCTAGATTGATCTGTCTCTTATGTAAAAAGCAGAGTTGTCTGTTCTTAGAAGTCATCTGAACCAAAAGTTATGACATGCACATTTTGACCCCACCACTGTATCTATGGTTAATTCTGTACTAACCATAACTGCCGTAGGGTCCAGCAATCCTAATTCACAGTGTGAACACTGGTGTTAAATAATTCTAGGTGAAGTAAGATAATTGTTCTACAAACATTTCATTATTTACATGTAATGAGTTTATGTTATAATGATTTCTTGGTCTTTTAATGCTCGTTTCCAACAAGTAGATAGTCTTTTGAAATTTTTCAAAATAACAACAGTGAATTCTAGTGAAATGTATTACCTGGAAAATGATGAAAAAACAACTCTCTCTCATTACTTTCACTCATAGTGCATTAAAATTCCTTTTGAAATGCAGTGACATCAGTATAACTTTTTGTATATTCAACTCAAAAATATACTTTATAATTGTATGTGTATAGTTGTGTTCCATTGTTTTATAAATGGTCCAGTTATATAGTTTATATTAACATTATAATTGTATGTATGTAGTAGTGTTCCACTGTTTTATAAATGGTCCAG
>NW_013675670.1:0-6004 GCF_000517525.1 Limulus polyphemus
CCTATATAAAATATTTTTAATTGTGTACCAGTTTAACGTTGAATATTATTTATGATTTTAACTTTATACACAAGTGCCAAAATACTATAACATTAAGGAGTGTCATATTTCTCCAGTACCGTATATAAGTATATATCTACATATCTGTTACAATGTCAAGCGTTGGGTTTCTTCTCTAGCGACGGCAGTTCTTGCAAGCTTGTTGCTTGACTACGTGCTCACATTTACATTGTCTGGTTGTCGTCAAAGGGTTACAGTTGTAAAGGAGATGAAGTATGAAATTAAGAATATGATTTTAAAATAACTTATTCTTAGTTTCTGGAAGTTAGCTTTCTTTCTTTGTATACAACATGTATGTAGCATTTAACATCTACGTACAAATTATTAGGTGGTGTAGCAATAAATTAATATAATTGAGGAAAAGAAAAAAAAGACAATAGTACGTTTCACAAAAACTTATTTTATTCACCATCATGGTCTGTACCTAATGATTCCTTTACTGGCGAAACCATGCTCGTTTTTGTGAAACATACAGTTGTTTTTGTTCTTTTTCTCAATTGTGTAATTATGGAGTTCCACCAAGTACCGACGGTTTCATGTATCAATTAAATAAATTTATACCTTAATACTCATATGTATTACAATATCAAATATTCAATGAATGAAATACCTAGAGTACACGAAGGGCGACAAATTACACATATAAACTAACAGTGCCATCTAATGTGTATTAGTCAGAACCCCCAGCTTTATTGGTATAATTGGAAATCAAAATCACAGGTAAAATCCAGCAGAACAAACATTTTTACACACTGTGATTCGTATGAGGTATGTTGGTATCTGTATTACTTGTATTGAAATACATACACAGACTGCCTGTTTCACATAAATAGATTTAGTTACTCTGCTCACTGCATTTATATTAGTATTTACAAAGAATGACTGCTTCACGTAACTTGGTTACTTATGTTGGTCACTACATTACATATCAGTATATACATAGAACTACTACTTCACATAACTTGGGTTACTTATGTTTAGAGCACTCTGAAGAAACACTTACATTCACAGTATTTCGACCGTACTATTGTAAACCCTTTAAGAAGTTCGTAAGTTTTCTATCATTTGTGAAGTTAGTGGTTAGCTTGTCAAACTGTGGATCCGAGGATTTATGATTCGCGTCTCGTTGTCGCAAAATCGCGTTTCCTATTTGGACCATGACTGAGTGACGGCCCATTCTTATTCTTTAATTGGAGTAGTTCTAAGAGTTGACAGTAGGTGCCGTCCAATAGGTTTTTTTCTCTGTATTATACCAGCTAAAAATTATAAACGGCCAGAGCACGTAGCAATTGTGTCGTGTTCTGAGAATATTCGAAACAAATAAATTTATTAATTTATTGTTTGTTGTTTTGGCAAATGACGCCCCATTCTTATTCTTTAATTGGAGTAGTTCTAAGAGTTGACAGTAGGTGCCGTCCAATAGGTTTTTTCTCTGTATTATATCAGCTAAAAATTATAGACGGCCAGAGCACGTAGCAATTGTGTTGTTTTCTGAGAATATTCGAAACAAATAAATTTATTGATTTATTATTTGTTTTTTTTGGCAAATGACGCCCAATTTTTATTCTTTAATTGGTGTAGTTCTAAGAGATGACAGTAGGTGCCGTCTAATAGGTTTTTTCTCTGTATTATATCAGCTAAAAATTATAGACGGCCAGAGCACGTAGCAATTGTGTCGTTTTGTGAGAATATTCGAAACAAATAAATTTATTGATTTATTGTTGTTGTTTTTTTGGCAAACAAGTTCAAACGTCTCTTCTAATGGTTTTACTAATAAATACTTTTGTTTAAAACAACAACAACTAAGAATCTTTTGATTTAAAAATTAAAAAAATATCGACGTAAATCATTTAATATTTTGGCAGTTTCTCGTGTCATTTGTTAATAAGTTCAATCAGTATTTATACAAATTAATCTTTTGTAGATTGTATTTTGAAAATCTTAGAATGATAATACATCATAAAGTACCAAGTTATTTTTCTATTATTTTTATATATAATCGAATGACCTTTTACGGAACATTTTTAACATTAATTTTCTATCAAAAAATGTGTTTTATTTCTTTTTGAAGCGTAAAATAAATAACAGCAGGTATCAAGTTGAAAAGTTTATTTATTTGTTGGTTTGGCTAACTTCGGGAAATGTTACAAAATTGTACAAGGGTCACAGGAAATAATTGTGTATTTTACTTAAAATTAAGGCCCACTTATTCAAGAAAAAAAATGTGATTTGGAATATAAAGTCAAGTTTTTTTTTTTTCAATCAGTATAGATTTTAATTACCAGTGTGGCGTTCTTCTACAGAGGAGGAGGTAATCGAAACTTGACTCTGTAGCAGCACCACCCTCGGCTTCTCAAACATCCACCCACCAGTTTCGTGTTAGACACTGAAGTGATTGTTTCTTTTCAGAGACGTTTGGTGCAGCTCTTTGGAATTATTCTAGAATTTTACAAATTTTGAAGATAAGTTTAGTTAAAGCTGTTTAGTTCCCAAAAGTTTAGGCAGTTCAAACTTCATATATATATATATATATTCTGAAAGTAAAAAATATCGAATTCAAAATACGTTACATGTATATTATTACTGCAGTGTGCGAATGAAACAGAGAAATGTTTGTATTTATAAGGTGCCAGCTTTTGTGAAGAAAGTATACGAAAGACTAGAACAGAAGAAGATACCCACCTGGTTATCATCTTTTACAGAAACAGGGATTGAGTGGTATTTATAATGTTGAAGAAACTATTAAAATGACCAAAAGAGATAGTATACTTTACCTGGAGATGGTACTATGTTTCGTTTTCTTCACCATCTGTTTTTTTGGTATGTATTTTGCATTAACTATAGTTACACCTATATTTGCTATCTCTTTTATAAAAGCAAAAGAAACATTAAGGGATTTGTCGTGAGAATAACTATTTTACAGGAGCTTTAGAAGCGTTCTTTATTCTTCATGTTAGACGATTGAATATTTAAAACATATTTGAGGTATACTTCTTGAGACGAATTCGTATAATTCTAGACTGACAAGGCCAGAAGTAGCATATTTAAACTTGTATTACTGTATCATGTTGTCGTGTGAAGGATTTAGGAACGATCTACCTTAAATGATAGAATAATACTGTCTATTTTATGACGTAAAAAAACTTGCTTTCCTTTTTCACGTGTCTCGCGGTTGATCAGTGGTATATTTACGGAATTACAACGCTAAGATACTGGGTTCGGTTCCTCATGGTGTACAGACCATCAATTGTATAACTTTGGGCTAAAATAATCGATTACAGTATCGTTTAACATCATCACCAAACTTATCTATAATCTTAAAAGATCATCCCTAAATGTCTTTTTTTGATTAAACATTTGGTGTCTCAGTGCAGTATTTCCTTTTCAATATAAACCTAAGTTTTAAATATAACTTATTTGTAAACCTAAACAATAGTGTTGGTAAACAATTGAATAATTTAAATCAAGGATATAATATACGGTGCTTAAAACTATTCATGTGAGCCGTTTGGAAACATCATACGATAACACATGATATTTGCGTTTCTGGGTGAAATTGATGACATCCCCGTGCATTGTTTTTATTGGTTAATGTTGTATTGTAACAAATCCTTTATAATACACAGAAAGCTTAGTGTTTTATATGTAGAATAACAGATTCGAGTTAATCTTCTTTATCTGGTCACTACATGTGACACTTTTAACGTTTTCAGAAACCAAATATAGGATTTGTAAACACTTAAATGAAGCAAATATTAACTTTTGCTTCTAAGGAGAGTTACTCTCGTGTCATGATACGATTGGTTGTCACCATGCAGACGTAAGACGTGTCATGATACGATTGGTTGTCACCATGCAGACGTAAGACGTGTCATGATACGATTGGTTGTCACCATGCAGACGTAAGACGTGTCATGATACGATTGGTTGTCACCATGCAGACGTAAGACGTGTCATGATACGATTGGTTGTCACCATGCAGACGTAAGACGTGTCATGATACAATTGGTTGTCGCCATGCAGACGTAAGACGTAGTATCGAGAACGAAATCTTTAGCGCCTATATATATTGTTTACAGCGAATTATGTCCGTTCGAAAATGCACCCTTCCCCAATACACAGCACACTCTGGTTGTTTATATTAGCCTTTAGTAAAAAATATTTGTAAATGAAAAATGCTACATGTTGCATAACTAAATGATTCGAAATTTGAAAGAAAGGTTCCTCATTGTTATCCAAGAAAATCCTAACGACATGCTGTAAAATTATGCTCCAACCAATCATGAGAAACGTCTTTGTCCACACAGTAAAGCCTGTCATTATGAAACACAACCCTCAGACCCCTCTCACTCAATAAATGATAATAATGATAGAACATTCCAGTGAAGCTGACCATTCCTTTTGGTAGTGATAGCCAGATAATAAAGAAAGATTTGATACTGGCGAAGAGTCACCAGAAAAATTGCCAAAGAAACTGGAATTGCTAACATCTTGTTGGATTTTGTCAACAGCCTTGATGCAGCTCGAACAGACTTTGGGCCTTTAATTTGTTTAAACGTGGTTTTTAGAACTAGTCTTGCCATTATTCACAGAAGCATGTTAGAAATGGTTAATAGTGCGTAATAATGGATATCTGGCTGAGTACAATAAACTATTGGTGAAAAATTGTTTCAAGACTAATGTAAGATTTGGAACATTGTTGTTTTGCTACCCATAAAATCTAGCTCCCAAATTTCAGGCTTTCTAGTTATTGGTTAGTTAAGAATTTCAATTTTGTTTGTAGTTAAGTACAAAGCTACACAATGGGCTATCTGTGCTGTGCTCACCACGGGTATCAAAACCCGATTTTTAGCATTATAAGTAAGAAATTAATATATCGTCATTGTTTTCGTTCTTTTTTTTTTCTTACAGGAGGAGTCAAGGGAGACACTCAGGTTACCGAAAATGAGTTTACTAACCAGATTTTGAAAAGAATAAACAAGTATATTCCTCCTCCTGGGATGTATAACAACACATTTGATGTTTCTATCCATCTTGGACTTCTGTTTATAATAGACTTGGTCAGGATGTTAGTTATAATAATCATAAGTAAAAAAAAACAACACAATTAGAGATAGCGTATTTTGTTTTCAAATTTCTTAAAATTCTTTAAGAAGACCAGTGTGATAAAGAATCAGTCATATACACAATGAGAAATTATGTAAAATTCACTGATTTATGTGTCTTTGCAGAGTGCAATATAGTTGTATATTTGTCGAAATACAGGTGTTATCCATGTTTAACACATGTTTTGGCATTACTCTCTAGCATATGATTTGTTTATTCACAGGTTTCATAACACGGTTGTTCACGTCTCTAATATTTCTTCTATTTTTAATCATCAATTATATTCATAGCTTTAAAGATAACCATTTAATTCAACATTAGAAATAGTCATTATGTGCCGAGAGATGGAAAATTACTTAACGCTAGAGTGTTACAGTTTACTTTGTTTGATTATTAAGAGCTACTTTTACATGGGCAAGTCTAAACCAACAGAACCTGAAAATTATTCAACTGTAGAAACATTATGTTAACAAAAGGGAGTGTAGTAGTCAAGAGTTTCGACCAATCTTCTTCAAGTTTTCATATTACATCACTTAGATGTTTTTATCATCCAATGGTAAACAGGTGTGTCACCTTACAGATACTTAGCAGTAGTACATTCGTTTTTCTCATCATCCGTGTTTATGTCTTATAGACCTGGGAGGGTCAGGTGCACATGAACGCTTTTCCCCCCCCCCCCCTGGTAGATGGTAGCTGTTTCTGGACAATATGAATTTAAATACTACATGAGGGTCAGAGTATCCCGTACTTACCCTGACCCCTTTCAGGACAATGTCCATGTAGGTACTTACATTTATATTCATGTGTTTTTTGTTTTTTTTAATTTCGCGCAGAGCTA
>NW_013675670.1:7004-10270 GCF_000517525.1 Limulus polyphemus
TGTTAGAGGAAGGATAGTTGGTCAAGCAGATTGTGGAATAAGTCAGCGCCAAATTTCGCAGAATTTGGGAATCCCGCTTTCGACAGTCAACAGAATCATCGTGCAGTTCAGGAAACACGGCAAGGAAACAAGTGAGCAGCGTCCGTGAATATAACTGAAAATATTCATTTTTTTTCTGAAAAGGTGGTGTCTATTTACTTGTGACCACGCTGTGTTCTTTGCAAAGAAAAAAAAAGGAAAATTGAGATCGAAGCTAGTCGTCACGTCATAATAACGACATTGTGCTATCGTGTACCACACTCGTTGCACTGAAATGTTTGACTACGCAAAAAAAACATATATTTTGAAATGAAAAGCCAATATGCAATGCGGATTCCTCGGATAAGGCTTTTCTAACGATATAAGATATGTTGCGTTAGATCGAGAAATTTACGAGAAAGTTCCGGACAGGCAAACGCAAGCGTAGTATTTATATAGATTTGGAATGTTGCGACTGAGGCTTAGAATTATGTTTCAAATATATATATATATATTTATATTCAAAATGATGACTAATGAATCATCGCTGTTTTTCAGGCGGAGGACACAGGAACGCTTAGTACCGTATGTATACCATCTGGTGTAAGTGTCTTTACTTTGTTTGTTACTTATCTTAGTTCTAAGTTTAAAGAGACACCTGCGGACTCGACACATAAAAACATTAAACGCTCCTCTCAGTTAAGCCTAGTATTTTGATTCCTGTTAAACTTCGAGCAAATTTGTGAAAGATCTGTAATATGTGAACTTAAAAGATTAAACGCTCCTCTCAGTTAAGCCTAGTGTTTTGATCCCTGTTAAACTTCGAGCAAATTTGTGAAAGATCTGTAATATGTAAACTTGAAAGATTAAACGCTCCTCTCAGTTAAGCCTAGTGTTTTGATCCCTGTTAAATTTCGAGCAGTTTTGTGAGAGTTCAATGATACACAGAAATATGTATATCACTATATTTCTGAAGGGAAAAAACTGTTCATTGTTGGAAGAACAAAGTGTTTTGTGTATACAAATCTCTTTTCAAAAATCAATTATATAAATACTGCTTAAACATTTTATTATATATAATTATTAATAAAAGGAACATTTTTACTCTCTCATTCAATACACTTTTGAAAGATACATATCTACACATATAGCACGAAACGCTCTAACATACAGTTAACGTGAGTTGTGTTGGATAAGCCAGCAATGTAATTCAGCAACTTTTCAAACTAAACAAATCGTGAAATTCGACACGATAGAGTGTTTAATATTAGAATAACATTTAACAAGTTAATTAAATATTAATTAGTTGAACCAGGGTTATATTCGTATTACATTAACAAATATCATTACATAAGTAACCAGAAATGTTTTTTGTTTCCTTCTTAGGACTGGTATGATGAAAGATTACAATGGAACATCTGGGATGTAAACTTTTGGCATCTTCGCATGCCAGAAGAGAAATTATGGAGGCCAAAAATATCCGTTTTTAATCGGTAAACTGTGTGAACCTGAAGTAGATCCTTATGTCTATAAAATGCACAATTATTGTGCTGTTTTTAATCGGTAAACTGTGTGAACCTGAAGTATATTCTTGTGGCTATAAAATTCACAATTATTGTGCTTTTTTTAATCGGTAAACTGTGTGAACCTGAAGTAGATTCTCGTGTCTATAAAATGCACAATTATTGTGCTGTTTTTAATCGGTAAACTGTGTGAACCTGAAGTAGATTCTCGTGTCTATAAAATGCACAATTATTGTGCTGTTTTTAATCGGTAAACTGTGTGAACCTGAAGTAGATCCTTATGTCTATAAAATGCACAATTATTGTGCTGTTTTTAATCGGTAAACTGTGTGAACCTGAAGTAGATCCTCATGTCTATAAAATGCACAATTATTGTGCTGTTTTAATCGGTAAACTATGTGAACCTGAAATAGATCCTTATATCTATAAAATGCACAATTATTGTGAATTCTGTTTAAGTTAATTTATCCAGTTTCGAAATCAGAAGGCATTATTATATCCAGCATGAATATACATTAACTTAATTTTCGTAATGTTTCGTTTGAACATTTTTAGAGTCTAATAAACCACTGTTTAGCAAAACATTATATACTGACTAACTTAACTACCTAAATTTGCTTCAGTTGATATTTACTTTCACAGAAACATTCAATTTATATTTTATAACAGTTTCGATGTTCCAGTTTTGACAGTCCATAATAAAACATTTAGGATAAAGAATCTGATGTTGAACTTAATAGTTATTTCAAGAAGAAGTATTTGTTACAAATTCTATATAATAATGTTCATGTTTTATCATTGTTTTTATTCGTTGTTATTATTTGGAATTAACGTTTTAGTTTTTTTTCTACTTTAGTTTTTTCTGTTTAATATAAGTGTTTTGACACGTGTAATAATATGAGCATTTTTAGACGAAACTTGGTTTTAAAAAAAGTATCATAGAAGTGATAGCTAGTTTGCTTCATACAATAAAGAGGGATACATAAACATGTAGAGAGAGTAACACATATCTATTTTCATGCTTAGTGCTATGATTTAGAATTAAATGTGTATAATAATATTTGGAAGAAGAAATGGCTGAGAAATACTAGAAAGATTATTATGGATTTTTGAAAGTTTTTTAATCCGGATTTTAATATGAAGAGTGATTTAATAATTGTTTAATATGTGCTTTAATACATAAGGTTTCTTATAATTAAACCATACCAGGGCGAGAATGGAGGAGTATGGCAAGAAACCCTATATAATATCATTCTCCGATGGCCATTCGTTTTATTCACCTCTTGCTATTTTGCACACTGTCTGTCTTCCTAACTTACGATTCTTCCCATTTGATCAACAGACTTGCGAAATTACGTTTGGATCTTGGGAACAAGAGGTAAGAACGGAAAACTACGGTTGAGTGAGTTTAAAGTTTAATATGGTGTAAGCTCTTCAATATAGAATGTTGAACCCTACTTTCTGTTACAATATTTTCCTGTTTATTTGTTCACTTTTTGTGTCCATGGATATGTAAGTCACAGTTGAAATTATACACTTTATTTAACACTATCGCAGCTAAAACGTTTACCATTTCCACTAAATATACAAATCTCTATTTTAGAAATTTCATATTTTCTAACTATATACATTGTAAGACTAAAATCATTACATATCCTATTATGGTGATATGTGAGAGAAATATATTGTGAAACTGTTTAGTTTCCAGTGTGATGTACACTAGAT
>NW_013675670.1:10634-14276 GCF_000517525.1 Limulus polyphemus
TTCTATACATATATATATATATTAGTTCCAGTGTGATCTACACTAGATTAAGCTACTAATATTGTCTTTCACATTTCTATATATATATATTTTATAGGGTGACGTATTGAACATGCAAAATGTTTTCTGGGCAAATATTACAGACGAAGCTGTTTACTTGGCAAACTATACTAAAAACCTTCGTTGGAAACTTGTAGACACGAAGACCGAAACGCGGCGCTTGGATTACACGTTTTCAAGTAAGATGCAATATTTTTAAACATTACTACCTTAAGTCTCATAAAAATCTCTTAGTTTTGAAATAACAAATCTTTATCCAACTCTGCCGAGCAAAGCGAAGTAAAGCTGAGTATAAAAATTGGTGTGCAGGCGTTCTTCACCTGTGTGCTATACATGTTAAGCCATACTGGTTCGGTAAATATTCAATATCAAGGAAATCTTTCTGTCTGTCTGTGGGCGCATCTCCTATTAAACGAGTTGAGTGATCCAGACCAAATTTGGCATACTAGCTTAGTAATCCAAAAGCACACGAAATTCATATTAAGCTTTCCCATATATTGAAAAGTAAAATCATTTTACAGAATAATCCCTATATTGTTACTACAATAGCTATTGTAAATAGTTGAGTTTGAATAAAACTCACATCACAACAAAATTCTACAAATAAAAGACTATAGATGACATTTTTAGCATTTTGGCTTGTCTCCCATAATAACCAAATTATACAGTAATAAAATATTCAACTACAATTTGGAGAATAAAGATATTGCTGCTGTTTAAGTTTCCGCTAAAAAAATGAGTCAAATTGGACATCTACTTAATTTTTAGAACTTAACTTTGTGCTTCAGTTATATCTTAATTATGTAATAGCGTGAATCCAACAAAAGTAATGTTCTTTGTTCAAAACACATGACTTGGGTAAAAGTAATCACGTGAAATAACACTAGCAATGTCATTATAGGGTAACTACAATAACATTAAACTTTAATTTTAATGGGTTCAACTTTTACTAATATTATAAACCATACCCAACCTGAGCCACTGGTAGTATGTATGTACATCATACAATAATGGCAAGTTGGAAATCTAGACCTAAAGAAGAATACAGTATATAAGGAAATATAGGCCTAAAGAAAAATACAATATATAAAGAAGTATAGGTCTAAAGAAGAATACAGTATATAAGGAAATATAGGCCTAAAGAAAAATACAGTATATAAGGAAATATAGGCATAAAGAAGAATACAGTATATAAAGAAATATAGGCCTAATGAAGAATACAGTATATAAGGAAATATAGGCCTAAAGAAGAATACAATTTCTAGGAAAATATAGACCTAAAAAAGAATACGGTATCTAAGAAAATATTGTTACGACACGTAATGAGTATCTAGAAGGATCGGGGAACATCACGAATAATCCAGTATTTGCTAGACGCCCTCTATTCCTGTATATAAGCAGGCAAATAAAGCGAGATAATTAATTGAATTGCAGACAGGCAGAGATAGAGACGGACAATTGAGTCCAGCGCGGTAGTTACCGTAAGTAAAGTGCGTGAATCGTTGTGAATTATAGCGTGTGTTTAAGTTAAAGTGACTGTGGAAATTAAGTGTTTTGCAAAGTTGTATTGAGAAAGAATAAACTATTTTATTTAAGAAAGGACTTGTATCGCTAAAGTTTCATCCGAAAGAAATTATACGGGAAATTAACAAACGACCAGAGATGTAACAATATAAACTGAAGAATACGGTATCTAAGAAAATATAAAGTGAAAGAAGAATACGGTATCTAATAAATTAGAGACCTAAAGAAAAATGCAGTAACTAAGCCACTGCTAATCCATTGAATTTCTAAGGTATTCTGTTTTTTCATTCCTCGTTCATAATTTGTTTTGCATTAAAATCTGCACGCTTCTTTATTTATATGCCTTTCAGTTGTATATGTATTCACGGCACAAGGATACAAAACACATGTAATGTACATGCTTCATTTTGAGACCAACAGTTGTTAACTGTTATTAACTTCTGTTACCAAACATTTTGTCTACTGTAGAATCTTTAATACAACAATAGCTTCTTTGGGTATTTGTTGAATTTTGCGCTAGCCGTTCCCAATTTAGAAGTGATAAGCTCTAGAGAAGGCAGATAGTCGACACCAATCTTGGGCTACTCTAATCGAATAATGGGATTGACCGTCACATTGTAACATCCCCACTACCGAAAAGGCGGACATGTTATGTAATGTGACTCAAATCCGCGACCCACAGAACGCGATTGTTTGTTTTAGAACAAAGCCACATTGGGTTATGTGGCGTGTCCACCGCTGAGAATCGAACCCCGGATTTTAGCGTCGTAAGCTCGCAAATTTACTATTTTCTTACCGGGGGGGGGGGGTCAAGGACTGCGAGTCGAGCGTCCAAACAACCAGATCTAGGTTTTGTTATAAAAATTTTTAAGATAGTAGAACTTTAAAATCCCTGTTTAATTAAGGTTTTGGAAATCACGATTGAAAATATTAAATATGAGATATAAGATATAGTCTATAAAACTTAGAAAGATTGTGAACTATTAAGATTCGTCTAAGACGACGGTATATGGTTTACACGATGCATAATACTTTCATCTTTGTATTTACTTCTGTCTCTTTCACTCATGGTCGATACAGATTTTTGGAAATCTTCGGTTAACGTTACGGGTAAATATGAAGATAAGAATGTTAAAGTTTTGGTCAAGTTATCTACGTCAGTGTTTCCCAAAAGTCGATCTGCGGATCGGTACAATGGTCCCTGAAATAATTTCTACGGTTTCACTACATGTCTTGGCTGTTGAAAGCACTGACACTTATTTACGTTTTTTTTCTTCTTCAATATCTGATGACTAAAAGCTGCCTAAGCAAATTAGAAAGTTTATTTTATGCTTTCAAATAATGTTTTTTTTTGTTGTTGTTGTAAATATTGTATTATTCTACTTATGTAATTACCAGATATTTTATTTGGAATGTCGGTCCCCGAAATTTTTTGGGGAATTTTACCAGCCCGTGATTGCCAAAAGTCTGGGAACCACTGATCTACGTCAAGAAGTGAAAAGCAGACTATACAAAGGTTGCTTTGCTGTTGAGTTTTTAAATCCATAGAAATTAAGCTCAGTTCGATTTATGTTTTTGTATAGAAGGGGCTGAAAGTGTATTCATGACTCAAATGGTAAAAACATGGGAATAAAATAATGCTAAAGTTTGTTTATTATGCACAGCTAATAATTGTTAAATTTGTAATGATACTTTACGAGTAACCTGAATTATTTGTAGAAAAATAATTAAAACGTTAACATAATTATTTCAGATTCCTACTATCCTGTCGTCGTTTTTACTCTTGTTATTGAACGACAAACACCATCTTTAGCTGTTTGCATACTAACTCCAGCAGTATTTAGCCTGTTCCTCAGTTTGCTCACCTTTTGGATACCTCCTACGTCATCAGCACGAGCAGCAATAGGAATCACAGCTGTTGCAGCGACAATGGGAGTTCTGACGACGTTATCACACATACTTCCTTCCACAGCTACAAGCCGCCCTCTACTGGGTACGTACTATAAAAGAAAATTGAATGATTTTTTTTTTTAGAAAAGATAGTTTTCTTTGATAAGA
>NW_013675670.1:15231-20922 GCF_000517525.1 Limulus polyphemus
TAAGATAATTATCGAGCGATACTTAAATAAAATACGATTATGATCAGTACTCCATTTGAAAACTAAATGTTTGATTCTTCGATTTCCGTTTGAAAGAGAATTTGGTAATTTTTCCACTGTGCTTCAAAAGAAGTACTACTTTACAAAACTGCGGATCACATGTTTCAGAAAGTTAAGTATAAGTACACACAGAAAAGTAATTCTTTCCTTGTAACCCGAGCATAGATAACTTGCGGTATTTTCTATGTTAGCCTACATTTAGCAATATTTATCAAGTGAGTCTGTGATGCAGAATAAACTTACAGCCCCAAAGAAATATAGCCGCTATCCACACGAAACGTTTAAAAGCTGCGTTTGTTGTGTTTTAGAAGCGTTTTTTTTTCCTTGTTAATTTTAAGTGCATCTTTATTATATGTTTTATGTTTACGGATTTGTATTCCAGTTGATTATGCTGCTGTTTCTCTGATGGTTGCGATTCTCTCTGTTATCCACACTTTATTGGCGTTGG
This sequence comes from Limulus polyphemus, assembly GCF_000517525.1. NCBI lineage: Eukaryota > Metazoa > Arthropoda > Merostomata > Xiphosura > Limulidae > Limulus > Limulus polyphemus. The sequence continues at coordinate 15,740 of NW_013675670.1, forward strand.
CAATTAGAAACCTCAGTGTAACGTTTCCAGTGATTTTGGAACGTTTTGATGAGTTACCCGGATGGCTAGTTCGGTTCTTGTGTTTCCCAACTTACACGAGAAGCATGAAAGTTGAAGAGTCGTTCCTAGTCATGGAATATACTAGAGATTTTGAAGAAATTAAAGAGCATGATGAAATATCTTCCAGAGTAACATCTACCTCCGAAGCACCATCATCAGACGAATCAAAGATGAAATGGAAAATGTTTTCATCAGTTATTGATCGTTTATTTTTCTGGTTTTATGTTTTCTTGAGTGTTATTTTTATTATCATAGTATTAACCACCGAATGACGTTTGAATAAAAATCCTCGAGACCAATCTTTAGAGAGAAATCGGGTATAATACCCAATGATAAATTTTCCTTTGATCTTTAAGAATTATGTAACGTACAGCTACAAGTACTGTAATTTCCACGTGTTTTTCGTGCTGGAACATAAGAAATACTGACTTCATTAGAAATAATGAAGTTATACATGAATGAAACGTCTCCTCTTTGAACTAAATATTCATGTCTACAAAACCAAGAATTTACTTGCAAAAAAATGATTTATTTGATGTTTCTCTTACTTAAATTCTCAAAGAAATAAAAACTAGCATATGAAAGAAAATGTGTGCTAATATATTAGTTAAGAGTGCATTCTGTCTGTCTGTCTGTTAAAGTTATAGAAAAGTTTTTGTGACCAGTATTGAAAATAAACTATTAGCATTGTACTTGAACCAGTCCTTGTTCAGCTTTATAGTTCAAAGAATAATCCACATGTTGTTACTGTAGTTTGAAAATAATGAAAACAAAAATTGTCTTTTCGAAACTTGGAGGACTATTAAAATTGGCTTTGTTAAAATATGATAAATTATTTTCAATACATGTGATTTAGACTGCGCTTCAATACAAAATTATTTAATTTTGTAAACATTGTTGTTTGTTACGTTCCGTTAATAGTTTAACTTGATCTATAAAAAAAAAATGAAAGAAAACAACATCATCTTTCAAGTGATTTTGGAAAACACAATTTAACATTATTCTCTCAAGTAAATTGCAAGTTTGTGATTTTTCAATAAAACCTTTACTTAAGGACGTTTACAATGAAACTGGGGAAAAAATAAATTATATAGATGGAACTTAAATTCAAATGACCATTTCTGTAATTAAATTTCAGTGATACTTTTCAGCTTTACTGTAGCAAAAACTGTTTTCAACTCGAACATATGAATTGTTGTCGTACGTGAAAAAAAGAATAACAAGAAAACATCCCATATTGCACTTGAGATAATAAGAAAAGTTTCTCATTTTCACACAAAATAGGGTGTAATGTGTGTATAAAGCAAAATAAAAATAAGATAGTTATGACTTTCATTCTTCATAAAAGATGGCGGGGCAAGTATGTCTTATACCCTAAATAGGCTGGTTGTTGAGCAAGCATTAAATAAATATTGGTTTGGTTCGAATTTTGCGAAAAGCTACACGAGGATTATCTGCGCTAGCCGTTCCTAATTTAGCAGTGAAAGACTAAAAGGAAGGCAGCTAGTCATCACCGGGTACCGCCAACTCTTGGGTTACTCTTTTACCAACGAATAGTGGGATTGACCGTCACATTATAAACGCCCTCACGGCTGAAAAGGCAAGCATGTTTGATGGGACGGGGGTTATAATGTGACGGTCAATCCCACTATTCGTTTGTAAAAGAGTAGCCCAAGAGTTGGCAGTAGGTGGTGATGACTAGCTCCCTTCCTTGTAATATTTCACCACTAAATCACGGACGGCTAGCGCAGATAGCCCTCGTGTAGCTTTGCGCGAAATTCATGACAAACAAACAAACTTTGACTAATTAATGTGAAGCCACCTATTGAGAGTTTTAGTAATAGAATAGATGTACTCTTATCGTTAACGATGTTGCTTTTTTTAAGGCCTGGAACGGTCTGGTAGTTAGGGTGCTCGACCCACAAGCTGTGGGTCGCGGGATCGAAACCTGTGACCAAACATACTCGTCCTTTCAGCTGTGAGGCCCTTTTAATGCGACGGTCAATCCCACTATCCGATTAAAGTAACCCAAGAGTTAGCGGAAGGTGGTGTTGATTATCTACTTTTCCTCTCGTCTGTCTGTCGCTTCTAAATTAGAGACAGTTATAGCAGGTAGCGGTCGAATAGCTTTTGCAGGAAATCGAACAAAATATTTATTCAATTTGTTTTGTTTGCTTATAGGCTAATAGATGGCACTAACTGTCCATAGTTCATGTGCGTAAATATAACCTCATGAGCGTTAGAATACACATAATAAACTAAGATACCCGCTTGTCTGCATTTCAGTTCTAGTTTTCAGTGACTTTCAAAGGTCGTCGCGTTAAAAATGAAATTAATTTTAACTTGTGTTCTCTACATTTATCTCTCTATTTGAAATTTAACTCAGACATTAGTTTGAGTACAGATGCAAGTCTTAAAAGTTTTCTTCCTTCGAGTGATTAATTCTTGTTTAGTTTAACCAGAAATGTTAATTATTAACCAGGCAGTGTTTTGTGAGAAAATTGTTTCTTGACTTTTTTTTTTCAAGGCTTAATAACGAATCAACAATAAACAAAACCACAACTAAGGGATATAGGTATCACGTGGAAACTTATTTATCCTTGTTAAATGCGACAATGAAAGACAATTAAATCTCGAGTATAGGTGTTTCATTGTTGTATACTTTATTCTTACAATTGTTTTTCATTACGTAAGACAACTTGTTATATCTATGGACACGTGCATATACTCTAAGCTACAGCAGACCATAATTGTTTGTTTTGTTGAATTTCGCGCAAAGCTACACGAGGGCTATCTACTCTAGCCGTCCCTAATTTAGCATGGAATAGAGGGAAGGCAACTAGTCATCACCACTCACCGCTAACTCTTGGGCCACTCTTTTACCAACGAATAGTAGGATTGACCATCACATTATAACGCCCCCACGGCTGAAAGGGTGAGCATGTTTGGTGGGACGGGGACTCGATTGCGAGTCGAGCTCCTTGACCACTTGGCCATATGAGGTGCACTTGAGAGTCGGACAGACTCTTTTGTTTAAAATAAAAGTAGAAGAAATAAGGCAGAAACTGAAACTTTCTGCCTAACATTTACAGGATCAAAAGGGAACTACTCACACAACTGCAACTTAGTGAATCTAATTAAAACTACATGGGAATCGCTGTAAAATCTTTGTAAATTCTACTCTCACAAGCCTCAAAACTGTCTTAAATATATCAATAAACCCCTAGGTCTTTAACATACACAAAATTGTGTATGTTACACAAATCAAAGACGAGTCCACTCGTAGTTATTATCTGATTCGCGGACAAGAATAACTAAATTCACATATTAAATACAACTTTGTTATTCCTGTAAGATAATCAAACAAGAATCCCGCTTGGACAATTTAACTCACTTGAGCGCCTCCTTGTGTCCGACTGAAGAACTATTAAACATTATAATTTTTTATATTTTAATTTTAATTTTAGCTAAAGGATTGGAAAACATATAGCACGTTCTTCTACTATATATTCTAAAACTTATTTACTAGTTGTATCAGGCCCCGATTTTATTTGCCAGCGCCCCAAATCCCCAGTTGGTGTCTTGAAAAAAATCAGAATAGAAAACCGTGATCGATATCATAGTGCCCCGAATATTTCAAGCATCTAGCAACGGACGATTCTGCATAGAGTGTTAACTGCAACAAGATGAAACTGTTGTATGTATTTTAAAAACACTTAGGAATTGCTGCCCTAAAATATTACAAAAATATATAAGCTGATTTCGTTTTGCATTTTGTCAAAACGTTTCGATAAAAAAGGTTGAATTTAATAAATGTTGGCTCGTTGTTGTCGTATGATGTTTATAACTTATTGCTAAAAGCTAGCTCCTGACGAAGGGAAAATAAGTTTTAAAAAAAGAGGTTGTTTGAATTGGAAACATTATTTCAGGTGCTTCCTTCAAGAAACAAATAGCATTCCAAAAGACGACGTATATAATTAATTATGTGTTCTGCTTCAAGTGTTATGGAGTAAGAACGAAAGTCTGTTTCGGCATGCTTCACACGTTTCTCACTCTGAAAAAACACACGAGTCTCTCTTTTTGTTTATATTTGTAATTAGTTTTCGTTTATACTTGTAATTACTCTTCATTTATATTTTTAATTACTCTTTTTGTTTATATTTGTAATTAGTCGTTTCGTTTATTTTGTAATTACTCTTCATTTATATTTTTAATTACTCTTTTTGTTTATATTTGTAATTAGTCGTTTCGTTTATTTTGTAATTACTCTTCATTTATATTTTTAATTACTCTTTTTGTTTATATTTGTTATTAGTCGTTTCGTTTATGTGTGTAATTACTCTTCTCGTTTATATTTTTAATTACTCTTTTTGTTTATATTTGTAAGTATTATTTTCGTTTATGTGTGTAATTACTCTTCATTTATATTTTTAATTACTCTTTTTGTTTGTATTTGCAAATACTCTTTTCGTTTATCATCAGAGTTCAGACGTAAATGTACTCTTTTACTATTTTTTTATAATACATTGTTTTTCATGAAGTTATTTTTTTATATATTACGTTTTATAAGGAAAATTCACAGACTTTTCGGTTTATTGCATACCTACGCGCACACACACATCTTGAACATTGGAATATTCCGAACCATAAGTATGGTTTATGCAATACAGTATTACTATCGTAGCTGGAACAGTTACTAATTTCACTCTTCCATAATTAGCATAGAATATATCTTTATTTAGTACATTTAGGTAATTTTCTTGAGCATTTATGCAAGTGTTCTGTATGTAAATATGAAATTACTGATAAGGGAATGTTAAGAGGTTGTAAACATGTGTTCATCTTTTTAGTTAGGTAAAAGCGAGGTGAGACAGATTCTTATACAAATTGGTATGTGTTGGAGATTTTTCTCCTCTGTACGTGTTATATGGAACAATCAGCTTGTCGTTATGTTATATAGCACTTAAACCCATTGTTTAACTATGAAGCGTGGTATAATATAATATCTCATGTGTTGAGGCATAGAGAACCTTCTTAGCCCCAGCAGCCAGAACCTCCAGAAGTTACTGGGGTGGTCTCCATGGTACACCAACGTACTCGTTAACAAGTACAGGCATCACAAG
>NW_013675671.1:0-3299 GCF_000517525.1 Limulus polyphemus
ATAAAATCTCACTACTATAACTAACATATGAGAGCTGTGTAAGGTGTAATAAAATCTCACTACTATAACTAACATATGAGAGCTGTGTAAGGTGTAATAAAATCTCACTACTATAACTAACATATGAGAGCTGTGTAAGGTGTAATAAAATCTCACTACTATAACTAACATATGAGAGCTGTGTAAATACGTTTATTCACACTTTCTTAAAGTTAATTATTTGCTTTATATATGTATCTATTCTTGTTTTAGGCTTAGCTGTCAAAGGTTGGGGATTCACTATTCTATAGCCAAATGTTCAGGTAGGTAAGGAATTGAAACTTATAGATGTTTATAAACTTTATTCTTTTGCTAGAGAATTTCTAATAACGTTAATTTTAACTCTTGATGAAATACAGTAAGAAGAAATATTCAGTAGAGCTTATAAATATATTGTTTATGCAATTAATAATAGATGGCGCTACTTATAACAAAACGGCGTGACATGACGCGTGTGGCGGTCATCCCAAAGCAAAGCTACTGTTCTGAGGGAAATGGCTCGCTGGAAAGTGGTGTTTGTCGATTGATTTAACCTTGTTATCCGTCATGGCTGGTTACGATGGTAACCGTTATAGTATGAACCTTAGCGTCCATTTACGACGGCGATCCAGCGATTCAAAAGCTTCTTTCTACATGGGATTTGGGCGAGGAATTGACTCCGATCTGGAAGAGTTGAGGACGCCTAGCGAGCACATCGACAATATGCCCGAGGACTCTGGTCAACATCGTCCCGCTTCGCCCTTTTGTGGAACGACGGCACGAAGACAAACCGACAGTGCACCAGTGTCATTACACGATTCTACCCTCCAAGACAGAGGTCTTCCACAGTCAGACAGTACAAAGTAAGAAAAATCACTCTGCTGTTGTGAGTAGACAACAATAGTATGTTTCAAACTTAAATAGGGGAGTACTTCATCTCTCTATCTACACACACGTATATATGTACAGAGTTTGTAAAATTATGTTTAAAACAGTTCGATACCCACGTGGTTAAGCGGTATGATTTTATTGTTCAGAGTATTCATATCGTATCAGATTTTCCTACTCTGAGATCTGTCGAACAGAGGGAGTGAGATTAGTGTGAGTGGATGTTGACATGTGAGATTAGTGTGAGTGGATGTTGACATGTGAGATTAGTGTGAGTGGATGTTGACATGTTCACATGTGAGATTAGTGTGAGTGGATGTTGACATGATCACATGTGAGATTAGTGTGAGTGGATGTTGACATGTGAGATTAGTGTGAGTGGATGTTGACATGTGAGATTAGTGTGAGTGGATGTTGACATGATCACATGTGAGATTAGTGTGAGTGGATGTTGACATGTGAGACTAGTGTGAGTGGACGTTGACATGTTCACATGTGAGATTAGTGTGAGTGAACGTTGACATGTTCACATGTGAGATTAGTGTGAGTGGATCTAGATTGGGTATTTAATATTTCCTTTATGCCAGTATAACACGAACGTCTAAGATTGGTTAGGTAATATTTACTTTATGCCAGTATAACACGAACGTTTAAGATTGGTTAGGTAATATTTCCTTTATGTCAGTATAACACGAACGTTTAAGATTGGTTAGGTAATATTTCCTTTATGCCAGTATAACACGAACGTTTAAGATTGGTTAGGTAATATTTCCTTTATGTCAGTATAACACGAACGTCTAAGATTGGTTAGGTAATATTTCCTTTATGCCAGTATAACACGAACGTCTAAGATTGGTTAGGTAATATTTCCTTTATGCCAGTATAACACGAACGTTTAAGATTGGTTAGGTAATATTTCCTTTATGCCAGTATAACACGAACGTTTAAGATTGGTTAGGTAATATTTCCTTTATGCCAGTATAACACGAACGTTTAAGATTGGTTAGGTAATATTTCCTTTATGCCAGTATAACACGAACGTTTAAGTGGTTTGCTGTGGAACATTTCAAGAGATTTGCAATTACGATGAAGCTGTCATTTTGGTTGTAATATTATTATTATTATTATGTTTTTAATCTGACGTCACGTGGGGGTTACAGGCTGGGTTAATAACGGATGTGGTTACAAGTGTAATCAAATCTCTTTGAACTTCCTTTCAAGTATATTTTTAAATATCTTAGGAGCTTGGGAGTGTTCGTTAAGTGGATAAATATTAAAGTTTAAAGCAGGTTACAGAAAGAGTCGGCTGTCCATCATTTACAATTACGATGAAGCTGTCATTTTGGTTGTATTATTATTATTATGTGGGGGTTACAGGCTAGGTTAATAACGGATGCGGTTACTGCTGAAACTTTCAAGTATCAGTAACAGCAGCAGACGCCGACTGGTGGTTTTCAATGAAAACTTCCTTGTTTTAATTCTCGATCTTTGAATTGACAATTTCTGTTGAAGGGGTGGTACATACACTTGTCAGGAGGACGGGGGAGGGGGTCTCGCAGTTTTTTAAAAATATATCGTTCATCTATAAAGATAGCTCAATAACTAAACTGGCAATCTGCCAAAAAAAAAGGCGAAGTCATATTTGTGGAAAAATAATACTACTAATTTTAAATATTATGTAATAACTCATTCATATTGTTTTTAGTGCAGAAATACACAAAATACTAGTGCTCTGTCCCCCGCGAGTAATTGAACCCCGGATTTTAGTGTTGCAAGCCCGTAAACTAACCGCTCCTCCCACCAGGGGCAGTATTAATATTTTAGTTTTTGGATTACCGTGAAATCATTTGAAGTCAGATATTAACACGACCCATATTATAACTTGAATACTAAATTAACATTTTGTATAGTTAGTTAACTCGTGCTTGATGAAAGCTCAACCCATATTTCTGGAGCCACTTTAAATCTTTGTTTGTAGCTAAGCGCAAAGCTACACAATGAGCTATCTGTGCTTTACTCACTACGGGTATCGAAACCCGCTTTTAATACTATAAGCCTTCAGACTTACTGCTGTGACACTAGGGAGATTTAATTTGTGAGGTTGTTGGATAATGTAGAAAAAAATTAGAACTGGCATCAAATATAGATGTTTAAATAAAATTAACGTAGGTATGTGATTTCTTTGTTCAATACTGTATATATATATCCGTGTCAGTGTAAATTACTTGTACCTGATGATGACAAAACCTTGTCGAACGTTGTACATTTGCTGTTATGTTAAACTTATATTAAAGTTTTTCTTCATTACCCATTCAAGCCGTCTCCAGCCATTATTAGTCTCAGATGATTTGTTTTACACAATCGTATGTAGAGAAAATTTTAATGTAATACAA
>NW_013675671.1:4231-7365 GCF_000517525.1 Limulus polyphemus
GACAAAACCTTGTCGAACGTTGTACATTTGCTGTTATGTTAAACTTATATTAAAGTTTTTCTTCATTACCCATTCAAGCCGTCTCCAGCCATTATAACGTAGTTAGTTAGAATTTGCATCAAATATAGATGTTTAAATAAAATTAACGTAGCGAGTTAGAATTGGCATCAAATAGAGATATTTAAATGAAATTAACGTAGCGAGTTAGAATTGGCATCAAATATTGATGTTTAAATAAAATTAACGTAGGTAGTTAGAATTTGTATCAAATATAGATGTTGGAATAAAATTAACGTAGTGAGTTATAATTGGCATCAAATATAGATGTTTAAATAAAATTAACGTAGTGAGTTGAGAATATATTGTGTTTAACATTGTTAGTGTTAAACACTAAAATATATACAATGTTGTCGTGTCTGTTACACACGACAACATTGTATATATTTTAGTGTTTAACACTGTTACACACGACAACATTGTATATATATAGCATCTGTTGGTAACGTTGTTGTACATTATTAGACACAATCCAGAGATTAGCTGTGAGTCTTTTATTCTATGGTTCACGTCCCGTTAGCGCCCAAGAAAAAAATCACGCTCTTTTCTGTGGGACAATGAGTGCGTTATAAGAGTGACGGTCTAATCCAACTATTCGGTTTGATAGGAGTAGCCCCAAGGGTTGGCTGTAGTTGATGTTCATTAGTAGCCTTCCCTTTAATCTATCACTTCAAAAATAGTCAGCTAATGCAGATAGCCCTCTGGCAGCTTTTTCAAAAAGTCGAACAAACAATTTAAAATGACTGTTGATCAGCCGGCACTTGCTTTTCGAAGTGTTAACATACGAAGTGTTTTGGGTCTGAATTAGTCATGGAGGCATTATTAGGAAACTTATTATAGCCAATTAATATTTGGATCCGAGAAATATTCCAAAAAGTTGGCTTTCGTTGACACTGAAGTAGATATTAGGCTTAAGACGATTAATATTTGTTTTTTTTTTTATAACAGAAAGTAAACCTTGTTCCTTGTCAATATACTTTAAAATTCACTTCACTATGCCTCCTAGTCGGTCAACATTAGATTTATTCAAACAACAAAAAAATTACCGAATAAACAGACAAAAAAGAAAAGAAAAAAGACGTTTCCTATAGGTTTTCATTCACACAACTCATCGTAACCCTACACTACGGTATTCAGATATACTTTGAAGGACGACATCTTTGGCAAATTCGTAGAGCAGGTCGTATTTCTTAAACCATAAATAAAGGATGTATTCTTACATCATCTATAATAAACACAACAATATCTCGAACACCGCTATTATTAAACTGACATATTCTTTTATCCAATAGCAGTTTGGGGGATTCACCAATGGCGTAAACGTAACCACCCACTAACTTTGATTGACACGCTGTCCTTGGAGCGTGAAAATGTAAAAAACAAGCGAGATATATATAAATGAATAATTAATAATAGATTGAAAGAAATGCATAAATAAATTAATAAATGAATACCTGTAACAAGTAACTAGTATCATTTTAATGAACGTTTCTTCTACCTGTAACAAGTAAGTAGTATCATTTTAATGAGTTTTTTATTATTATATTTTCCTGTGTGTATGGTGGAGAAAGTGTGGTCACTAGTGACACCTAGTGGCTTAATTTAGCATGCGCCAGTTATTTTGCTATAACATAACCATTGAACAGTTATTCCTATGACATCATAACAATCCACTAGAGAGACGAGCTAGGAGTCTTGCGGCCCGTGTTGGACAGGAATAGGAATTGAACCCTTAATGTTGTAAGTCTGAAATCTCACTACTGACCCTCCGGGGGATGAACAATGAAGATTTCAGGTTTGTAAGAGTAAATGCGTTGTTATATCGTTATCTGTAAAGGTTACGTCCTGCGGGTGCCTGCCTAGTTGAGTAAAAGTATCATTAAAAACTGCCTAAAGCTGTGATTGTGTGCGACAGTGGCGCCATCATGAGAATTTCATTACAGTCATAACTTTTATATCCGCAACTTTCGAAAATAACGAACGCTAAGGTGATTGAAAATTCACTCAAAATAAACGGATTTGTATCCCCCAAAGTAAAATAAAACTTGTATTTTATTGTACGTACGTAGCGATGATCTCCCCCCACCCACACACACACACACACTACAGTGTTGGTAAAGCAATGATTAATTAGTTGCAACAGTACAGAAGGTGGCTAGTAGTGAAAAGTTTTATGTTGACAATGATGACTAGGGTAAATCCTGAAGGTCATCGCAAACAGATGCAAACAGCTACAACCTCTGTCATTGTGAAGACGTCCAGGTAAATATTAGATATTGCGAAGTTTTTCGGGCCAGATTTACGGAAGTTTGTTAATAATTTTTAGAGGGCTTCATGGAGAACAGAAAGTAAGTGATGTCATATTAAAACATATTTCATTAGATCCTATAACATCTGTCAGTGCGTGTGGACACTTCAGTAATCAATCACTTTGTATTGTTTACTTAACGCTTTCTGGACTGTGGTCCAAACAATAATTGGGGGGGGTCTTACAACGCTAGAAACCGGGTTTCGATACCGGTGGCTGGCAGAGCGTAGATAGCCTATCGTGTAACTTTGTGCTTAATTCCAACCAACCGATCGTGTAATCAGACAGACGGTAGCACTGCCTGCGTAGAGATGGCTCGGATTGTTCATCTAAATGTTATTTTAAATATCTCCTCAATAGGTCATCAGAACTTTACAATACTATACAGTGTTTCCTTTTGTAATAATATCTTTGTAATGACTGAGTCACAAGTTCTGAATACTGTAAATTAGATTAGAATAGGTTGGAATAATGAGGAAGATGCACCTTCATATCCAGAAAAACCTAGAATGTTGAAATTTGAGAAATCAATAAAAAGTCCCTTGAGTAAATGAAAGGCCCAACTATACTGTTGAAGTATGTTCTTGACATAAAGATGTAATAAAACGGAGAATCTGCTGTATGATTATATATTGTTGTATGTTAATTCTAGTAAATGTCATCCCTACCATCTGGTTATATATTGTTGTATGTTAATTCTAGTAAATGTCATCCCTACCATCTGGTTATATATTGTTGTATGTTAATTCTAGTAAATGTCATCCCTACC
>NW_013675671.1:8220-12742 GCF_000517525.1 Limulus polyphemus
GTTATATATTGTTGTATGTTAATTCTAGTAAATGTCATCTATCTGCGCTAGCCGTCCCTAATTTAGCAGTGTAAGACTAGAGGGAAGGCAGCTAGTCATCACCACCCACCGCCAACTCTTGGGCTACTCTTTTACCAACGAATAGAGGGATTGACCGCACATTATAACGCCCCCACGGCTGAAAGGGCGAGCATGTTTGGTGTGACGGGGATTCGAACCCGCGACCCGCAGATTGCGAGTCGAGTGCCTTAACCACCTGGTGCATAAGTAGGTTAAGTAAAGTGTTTTTGAAAATCCGATATAGGCCCCCATTCAATTCTCAGCTTAATTTAAATTGTAAGGAAACAAAACTAAAACGAATGTAGAATACGATGGTCTGAAGAACTTGTATTCAGGTTTAATAACCAATCATATGTCTTGTCCTTGTTAATCTATATAAACCTTTAACTGACAGTAGTTGTTGATAAACACAGGCCTTGCAACTTTGTTAGCTGAGTTCTACATGGGACCGAGCGTGTCCCACTGGCTAGCGTTTCGTTACAGTCAATAAATACTACAGTCTGCACTTTGGGACCGTAGGCGCGTTATAAAAGTGGCAATCAAATCACTATTCGATCAGGAAAGAGTATTTCAAGAGTTGGTGGAGTGTATAATATTGACTAGTTGCCTTCTCTTTAATCTAACAGTTAAAAATTAGGAACCACTGGTGTAGATAACCCTTGAGTGATTCTTCTGAACGTCCGAAAACCAACCAAATAAATATTCTTTATAATCAAGAGATTAACTTGGTTTTATCATGTCCGACGATTGCTTTAAATGTTTTCTATAATCAAGAGATTAACTTGGTTTTATCATGTCCGACGATTGCTTTAAATGTTTCATAATCAAGAGATTAACTTGGTTTTATCATGTCCGACGATTGCTTTAAATGTTTCTTTATAATCAAGAGATTAACTTGGTTTTATCATGTCCGACGATTGCTTTAAATGTTCTTTATAATCAAGAGATTAACTTGGTTTTATCATGTCCGACGATTGCTTTAAATGTTCTTCATAATCAAGAGATTAACTTGGTTTTATCATGTCCGACAATTGCTTTAAATGTTCTTTATAATCAAGAGATTAACTTGGTTTTATCATGTCTGTCGATTGCTTTCAAAACGTTACTAATATGACTAGTATAAAAACCTGTCAAAAATGACGTGAAACCAAAATCTACCAAATTTGAATCTTCCAATATGCACGTGCAATTTCGCCACCAGTAAACAGACATAAGAAAAAAAGAGGACCCTCTATCTTCAGGAAACCAAAACCTATCATGGGTAATATCTATTTTATCTAACGACCGAATCCAAAACCTATCATGAGTAATATCTACTTTATCTAACGACCGAAACCAAAAACCTATCATGAGTAATATTCCTAGCATCGACTTCGGGAAACCAAAATTTCACTCGGTGCCAAATAAATCTTTGGTATAAAAACTCCCTCCTTGACGGACTTTTATATAACATAAAAAGTGCCGAAATTTAGGAGCTACTTACACCTTCGTTAGCGATTACATTCAACTAAAATGGGAACAGGGCAATCAAAAGATGAAGTTTTATAGGAGAAAAAGTGGAATTGGCCTCGCGTATCTCACGAAATTCGGGGAAATCGAGCGTAACCGTTAGACTGACCAACCGACCGACACTTGGCTTATATTGTTATGATGACTAGTGACGACAGTCGCGACATCAAGCGGCTATCATGACAGTTCGAATTAAGGTAAGACCTTTTTAAGGATGCAATTACATATCAAATAATTGGACCATTTTTTACTCTGAGCTTAGCAAAGAACACTTGTACTAAACGGTGCGTGGGGGAGGGGGGGTCAGGAACACGTGAGAGACCATGACATACATGATAGAGGAAGCCTTGAGAGTAACTGGCGTATTGTTTGAGCTCCGAAACAGAGAAATTAGAAATATTTATGTATTATAAAATTTATGTGAAAAAGATAAATTGAATTGGACATTTATAGGCTTAATATCTACTGGTAGAGCTAAGAAGATGCTATTATAACAAGGTTTTAGATACGATCTGGATCGTTAGGCTTAACGTATTGTTGTATTAAGTAGCATTACTAAAGTACTAAACATGTCAAATATTAGATTTAAGTAAATAATTATCGCAACTTTTAACTAAGTAAGAAGATGACGTTATTTATCTTAAAGTTGTCGTTTCTATTATTTGATAGCTGCTGATATTTTAATATATTAGTAAATTACTTCAGTTAATATCAATTACGTGTAACTAGAGCCATGGTGTAAATATCGGAATAAGTATTAGTTAAAAGGGGATTTTAGTGTTAGATTAATCTCTAAACCGTGATGACTTGATAATTAAATGAACAGTTGTTGGAATAGATTGTTGTTATATGGTTGTATATATATAGTGTGTGATAAGTGTCACAGTTGGGTTATGTTTGTTTGTTGTGGTTTGAGAAAAGACATTTCACTTGTAGAACTTGCTTAGTTGACGATAAGTCAGAGATAACTTTGGTGAAGATTAGAAGCAGAAATTATGGAAGCGAGACAGGAATGGATAATATTGGTGCGCTGTAATAAGACGTTAGGGCTACAGAGACAGATTCAGGTTCAGGAGTTCCTAATAGAGTTGAACCTTTGGCTGCTTCCGATGAAGGACAAGATAATTAAGAGATTTTCATGGACAGGCTAGGACTAGAATTTGCAGGACGTTATAATCATGTTGACAGTTTAGTTGCTGGAACCAAGGAACATTTTATTCTTTTAATTGAAACCAGTGATATTGAAAGTTGGAAATCATAAGAGCAGCTTAATAAGCTTAAATAACATCTTTGGAGGTTCAGGGATAGAAATATATATGTGCGTGTAACATGTAACATGTAGCAGAACCCAAGGATTAAATGAAATAACATCAGGGTTTGTTTGTTTTGAATTTCACACAAAGATACTCGCGGACCTTCTGCTCTAGCCGTCCCTAATTTAGGGCTAATAGACTTAAGGGAAGACATTGTTTGTTTTGAATTTCACACAAAGCCACTCGAGGACCATCTGCTCTAGCCGTCCCTAATTTAGGGCTAATAGACTTAAGGGAAGACACCTAGTAAATACCACCCACTGCCAACTCTGAGGCTACTTTTTTACAAACGAATAGTGGGATTGACCGTCACTTTATAACATTCCCACGACTGTGATATAATAGGAATTTCTGAAACTTGGTTAGATTTGGAGAACTTTGATAATAATAATTATTTTGAAATTCCAGTTATTGTAAGTTATTTAACAGGGATAGAGATTTTAACAGAAAGGAGTGGGTGGGGATCTTTATGTGAAAGATGAAATGCAACCTGTTGGGACTGAATACATAAACCATGGTAGTCAAGGGTTACTATAAGAAGTTTGAAAGTTTTTAATTATCAATTATTATTCACAACCTGATCAGACAGATGAGGGAGATTAAAAACTGTATAACGAGATCAGGGTTCTTAGTAATAAGGATACTACTACAAAAATTATGGGAGGCTTTATCTTTAGACACATTGGTTAGGATTGCATGGAGTCAAATAGCTTCTGGTAAGGAATCATGATGTTTTTCTGTACCAAATAGTAAGAGGATGGGCGCCAGTATAGATGTACTGTTAACTACTAAAGAAGATGTGTTTGGAGAAATTGAAGTGGGGGGGGGAGATGTTGAGATAAAAAATAAATATAGTATTAGGTCTTTTATAGCCAATTTTATAGACGAGGTTTATCGTTAGCAAATTAGGATAATGAGCTAAAAAAAAGAAAACGACAGCAGGGAAGACCAAACCTAATTGAATTAATAAAAATAAAAATGAGTAAATCGGGGATCAAAAAAGCCAAAGTTTAAGGAGTGTAAGTCACCAACTATACAAGATTATAGGAAAGCTAGGGACATTCGGCAATCCAAAAGGGATTATGAAGCCTATAGGGACATTCGGCAATCCAAAAGGGATTATGAAGCCTATAATGGGTTGATAATATAACAGCATAGGAAAGCTAGGGACATTCGGCAATCCAAAAGGGATTATGAAGCCTATAGGGACATTCGGCAATCCAAAAGGGATTATGATGCCTATAATGGGTTGATAATATAACAGCAAGGATTTGTTCTTGTATGCTAAAGGTAAGTAAGATGTTGAAATGAACATTGGACCTTTTAAGGATGTCAATGGCAAGGATTTTGTTGAATTTTCTTCTCTTCCTTTTTTTACAAGAGAGACCACTATCTATTGACCTCCTTTAAAATAGGACTATCATTAGCAACTCTTCAATCCTCATGCACCTGACCACTATCTGGTGCATGAGGATTGAAGAGTTGCTAATGATAGTCCTATTTTAAAGGAGGTCAATAGATAGTGGTCAGGTGCATGAGGATTGAAGAGTTGTTAATGATAGTCCTATTTTAAAGGAGGTCAATAGATAGTGGTCAGATGCTTGATGATTGAAGAGTTGCTAATGTTAGTCCTATTTTAA
>NW_013675671.1:13742-19028 GCF_000517525.1 Limulus polyphemus
TGTTAGTCCCTATTTAAAGGAGGTCAATAGATAGTGGTCAGATGCTTGATGATTGAAGAGTTGCTAATGTTAGTCCTATTTTAAAGGAGGTCAATAGATAGTGGTCAGGTGCATGAGGATTGAAGAGTTGCTAATGTTAGTCCTATTTATGTTGAAGATGTTTTAAAGGACTTGGATCAACTGATAAATTGAACAAATATATAGCCAATGATTTTCAATTATAGTAAGTACAAGGCAATTTATTTGGGTTATCATAATTTGGATCACACGCGTAATATAGTTGGGAATCTATTCAATGTCATAACTGAAGAAAAGGATCTTGGCATTATGAAGTTAAGTCACTCAAGTCATCGAGTAAAGTACCAGTAAAGCTCATATAATCTAATATAATTTCAGGTTGTATTTATTGAAATATTGATTACAACTCATAAGAATCTCTATACAAATCAATAGTCAGGCCTAACTTGGAATACAACTTTGGTCTCTGTTTAGGAAAGAATATTGTCTTATTGGAAAGATTCAGAGGATTGTTACTAGGGTGATTTATGGGATTGAAGGGTCATATTTCAAGGATAGACTAAGACGTATTAACTTATTTACCCTTGGGTAAGAGGTAAACCCATTAAAGCTTACAAGACCATCTGTGTGACACATAAGATTAAAGACAACGATTTCTTTGTGCTGAAGACAATAGGACGAATAGGCATAAGGCTAATGTTTGAAAAAGAAAGACTAGGCTCCATTTAAGACAGTTTTATTTTTCTAACGAAGTTATTAACTTATCGAATGACTTCTGAAGGACATGACTCGGGGAAATTTGTTAGGCACTTCGCAAGCAAACGAAATCCTCAACATGATGATCATATTAAATTTCCCAGTACGTGTGCATACACCTCTTTAATACGCCGAAATCAGAAGGTACCACAGCCAGAGCCATTTGTACAAGAAGGAATCATCTACTTTTCCTTGTTTCCAGCACTTTCGTATCTTTCGGATATGAATAGTCCTGATTGTAAAAATAATAATTTGATGTCTATTGATGTAAATGGAGGACTAAAAACAGTGCAATTTAGCGTTGAGAGGTAAGACTTAGCAGTGTAATGTAGAACTTACTGGGTTTAACTTAGCAGTGTAATGTAGAACTTACTGGGTTTAACTTAGCAGTGTAATGTAGAACTTACTGGGTTTAACTTAGAGTAAGTTCTACATTACACTGGGGTTTAACTTAGCAGTGTAATGTAGAACTTACTGGGTTTAACTTAGCAGTGTAATGTAGAACTTACTGGGTTTAACTTAGCAGTGTAATGTATAACTTACTGGATTTAACTTAACCGTGTAATGTAGAACTTACTGGTATAACTAAGCCGTGTAATGTAGAACTTACTGGGTTTAACTTATCAGTGTAATGTAGAACTTACTGGATATAACGTAACCGTGTAATGTAGAACTTACTGGGTTTAACTCAGCAGTGCAATGTAGAACTTACTGGGTTTAACGTAACCGTGTAATGTAGAACTTGCTGGATATAACGTAACCGTGTAATGTAGAACTTACTGGGTATAACTTAGCAGTGTAATGTAGAACTTATTGGGTTTAACTTAACCATTTAATGTAGAACTTACTGGGTTTAACTTATCAGTGCAATGTAGAACTTACTGGGTATAACGTAACCGTGTAATGTAGAACTTACTGGATATAATGTAACCGTGCAATATAGAACTTACTGAGTATAACGTAACCGTGTAATGTAGAACTTACTAGGTTTAACTTAGCAGTGTAATGTAGAACTTGCTGGGTTTAACTTAGCAGTGTAATGTAGAACTTACTGGGTTTAACTTAGCAGTGTAATGTATAACTTACTGGATTTAACTTAACCGTGTAATGTAGAACTTACTGGGTATAACTAAGCCGTGTAATGTAGAACTTACTGGGTTTAACTTATCAGTGCAATGTAGAACTTACTGGGTATAGCGTAACCGTGTAATGTAGAACTTACTGGATATAATGTAACCGTGCAATATAGAACTTACTGGGTATAACGTAACCGTGTAATGTAGAACTTACTAGGTTTAACTTAGCAGTGTAATGTAGAACTTACTGGGTTTAACTTAGCAGTGTAATGTAGAACTTACTGGGTTTAACTTAGCAGTGTAATGTATAAGTTACAGGATTTAACTTAACCGTGTAATGTAGAACTTACTGGGTATAACTAAGCCGTGTAATGTAGAACTTACTGGGTTTAACTTATCAGTGTAATGTAGAACTTACTGGATATAACGTAACCGTGTAATGTAGAACTTACTGGGTTTAACTTAACTGTGTAATGTAGAACTTACTGGGTTTAACTTAACCGTGTAATGTAGAACTTACTGGGTTTAACTTGACCGTGTAATGTAGAGTTTATTGAATTTTTTTTATCTGTACAACCTAGAACTTCTTTGTATCAATTTATCTGCGTAATGTAGCCCTTTTTTAGACTCGGCTTATCCGTTATGAATTAGTATTTTGGGGCTTAGTTAAGTGTAATTTAAAGTATTTCTTATGCTTAGCATAACAGTGTAATTTGAAGAATTTCTTTGACTCAGCTTAACAGTTTAATTTAAAGTATTTCTTTATATATTTATATGTAAATCAAAACAAGTATGTTCATGTTGTTCTTTTTCGATGAACGGAAAAACCTTCAGCCTGTAATATATTGAGAGGTTATTACTCGTTCTTTGAGATCATTTACACCTTAACAGAAACTGGTGTAATCACACACCTTCTCTAGCTCACCAATAAAGGTGTGTGATTACATCAGTTTCCTCTAGCTTACCAATAGAAACTGGTGTAATCACACACCTTACCAATAGAAACTTGTGTAATCACACACCTTACCAATAGAAACTGATGTAATCACACACCTTACCAATAGAAACTTGTGTAATCACACACCTTACCAATAGAACTGGTGTAATCACACACCTTACCAATATAACTGGTGTAATCACACACCTTACCAATAGAACTGAATATAATGAGTGTTTTAGCCAGAGTCGAACCCTGATCAACTGCTTATATATTTTACAGCTGGGTCAAGTTAGGCGGTAGATATCTCCACCTCGTTAAGCCTGGAATTTCTGAATTTGCTGGAAAGTGATGAGTCTGCCAAATTAATAGATAAAATGCATTATCACTAATACTTAGCATACATATATATATAATTTATCTGACATGTAAAGTGTTCAGAACGCAGTCTGGAACTGCTGACACACTTCATATGTTGTTATAACTATTAAACAGCTGAAGGTAATATTTTATCTCACACGATTGATATATATTAATTTTATACCATTGAGCTGACGTCAAGTGATTTTCAGATTTTCCATTGTTATGTTTAAATCCTGTTATATTTACAACCGGTCTAAAGAGGTAAAATCCTTCTAAAATCATACCAATGTCTCACCATATTTAAAAGTGACCGGGGTGCGTTATAAGAGTGACAGTCAAATCCCACTATTTGATTAGAGTACACCAAGATCTGGCGGTGGGTGCCGTTGACTATATGCCCTCCTCCTTCTAGCCTATTAGTTTAAAATTAGGGATGGCTAATGCACATTGCAAATATATTTAAAAAACTGTATATTTTTGTTTGTTGGTGTTTTGTTAGCTGCACAATGAGCTATCCGGGCTCCACCTACCGTTATAAGCCCTCGGACTGAGTGATGAGCCATGATAGAGCAACCTGTCTTGTATACTCTTACTAAATGCAAAGCTATCATGGTATTCTATATCTATACAGATATTTAGAATAAACCCATATGTTTTGTCCGCTTGATTTATGAAATTAATTTTTATTAAGCACGACGCAGCTTTTGAATCGTGTTACTGAGCATGCTCGGTATGTTTAGGTTTCGTTTCGGCATTGAAAACTTTTGAGAAAAATGACTTTCTCATGCAGATTAATTCTAGCATTTAGAAATTGGAATTAATATTATAAGCTCAGCTAAACTTTATTTGTGAAAGAAAATGACGACTCCGGCCTAATGTTTGAACACAAACGACTTCCTGAATTAGTTTGCCAAATGTTATTGGAAAGATATCACAACGCACATATAGTGACTGTTTGTACCACGTTACCCATAATATTTAGAAACGTCCACATTCTTGTATTGTTTGTCCAAAAGCACACATATAGTGACTGTTTGTACCACGTTACCAATAATATTTAGAAACGTCCACATTCTTGTATTGTTTGTCCAAAAGCACACATATAGTGACTGTTTGTACCACGTTACCAATAATATTTAGAAACGTCCACATTCTTGTATTGTTTGTCCAAAAGCACACATATAGTGACTGTTTGTACCACGTTACCCATAATATTTAGAAACGTCCATATTGTCCCAAATATTTATGAATTGAAAAGTCTACACTAGATGCGAGTAAAGTAACAACAATGAAGCCCACACACAAATATAACAATATGTACCTATACTTAAATTAGGTTAACATTGTATTTCACTATGTAACGTATTGCTATCTTTGTTGTTTAATACACGTACACATGATTCAGTTGTCTAGTTTAATATTCTTACTCCCTGGTAACAGTCTAAATAAACCATGACATTATTGTTGTTGTTGGTTAGTTTAATATTCTTACTCCCTGGTAACAGTCTAAATAAACCATGACATTATTGTTGTTGTTGGTTAGTTTAATATTCTTACTCCCTGGTAACAGTCTAAATAAACCATGACATTATTGTTGTTGGTTAGTTTAATATTCTTACTCCCTGGTAACAGTCTAAATAAACCATGACATTATTGTTGTTAGTTCTTCAATTGAACACTGTTACTTGTAGGTAACGTAACCATTTATAACGTATTAAAATATATTTCATAAAAACATCTTTGTGTGCAGTATGATCTTATTTAAGTCAGAAATTAAAATAAAACATTTTTTACACCGTATTTTGATAATGTGTGCAATATGGACCTATTTAAGTCATTTTTACACCGTATTTTGATAATGTGTGCAATATGGACCTATTTAAGTCATTTTTACACCGTATTTTGATCATGTGTGCAATATGGACCTATTTAAGTCATTTTTACACAGTATTTTGATAATGTGTGCAATATGGACCTATTTAAGTCATTTTTTTCACCGTATTTCGATAATGTGTACAATATGGACCTATTTAAGTCACTTTTACACCGTATTTCGATAATGTGTGCAATATGGACCTATTTAAGTCATTTTTACACCGTATTTTGATAATGTGTGCAATATGGACCTATTTAAGT
>NW_013675671.1:19986-22344 GCF_000517525.1 Limulus polyphemus
TAGTGATAAGTATATGGTACAAGTAGCATAATTAGTAGTAATGATAAATATATGGTGCAAGTAGCATAATCAGTAGTAGTGATAAGTATATGGTACAAGTAGCATAATTAGTAGTAATGATAAATATATGGTGCAAGTAGCATAATTAGTAGTAATGATAAATATATAGTGCAAATAGCATAATTAGTAGTAATGATAAATATATGGTGCAAGTAGCATAATTAGTAGTAGTGATAAATATATGGTGCAAGTAACATAATCAGTAGTAATGATAAATATATGGTGCAAGTAGCATAATTTGTAGTAGTGATAAATATATGGTGCAAGTAGCATAATCAGTAGTAATGATACATATATGGTGCAAGTAGAATAATTTATTTAGTTTTTCAAAATTTAGCTGTAATTTACGTATTATGTTATCCATCCCGAAATACCTGAACATACCGATATTTGCATAAAGATCCAATAAACAGTACATAAATCTAATTCGACAATGTCATTAATGTATATATATTAAAAACATTATCAAACCGAAAATAGAATTCTGCACCGCGCCATCTTTTGTTAAGTTACTACAACTATACGTAATATTTGTATTACTTATAATATACCTATTACTCTTGATGTGTTCCTCCGATGCCATACTTATGAAACTTGTCTGATAATTTTATAAAATCTATAGTTCTTAATGCTTTAGTTAAATCTAGGAATAATGACCACTAAATTTACCAATTTTCAGGTTTTGATTAATTTCATCCGAGAAGTCGTCTAATAACTCGGTTTTCTTCTTCTAGTAATCAGTACTTACTAGATATGATTATATTTATTCACACACTACAGTAGTTTATTTATTATCACCAGTTGATATCTCTAAGTGATACCCTGAAACTTTTTATACCAATTTCTAAATAGACATAATGATATATATTTTTAGTTTACTAATGAGCTTATTAAACAGTAAGAGTAAAACCTTGACAAAAACATTATTCCAATTGATAATATTGATTGATGACTATCGATACGAGAAGATTTTATCTTCCCAAAATTTATTTATAATTACATCAATTTTCACTTCTGAAATTATAAGGTGATACAAAGAATTTCAGTAATTTTTAGTTTTCGTTAGCATTAAATGAACATTAACAATTTGTAGGGGTTGCATTATTTTATTGTGAACAAGTGTTGGAAAATAATGATTAAAATTACTTACTATATATATGTAGTAGTTAAATTAACAGCTGACGCATTAATTATATCCTGTTCATGTATTGTTGTTGTTCTTCAGACATGTTACTTGTATCCTGTTCATGTATTGTTGTTGTTCTTCAGACATGTTACTTGTATCCTGTTCGTGTATTGTTGTTGTTCTTCAGACACGTTACTTGTATCATGTTCGTGTATTGTTGTTGTTCTTCAGACACGTGTTACTTGTATTCTGTTCGTGTATTGTTGTTGTTCTTCAGACACGTTACTTGTATCCTGTTCGTGTATTGTTGTTGTTCTTCAGACACGTTACTTGTATCATGTTCGTGTATTGTTGTTGTTCTTCAGACACGTGTTACTTGTATTCTGTTCGTGTATTGTTGTTGTTCTTCAGACATGTTACTTGTATCCTGTTCGTGTATTGTTGTTGTTCTTCAGACATGTTACTTGTATTATGTTCGTGTATTGTTGTTGTTCTCCAGACATGTTATTTATATCCTGTTCGTGTATTGTTGTTGTTCTTTCAAACATGTTACTTATAACTTCTTCAGCTATTGTTGCTATTCTTTCAAACATGTTACTTATAACTTGCTCATGTATTGTTGTTATTCTTTCAAACATGTTACTTTAACTTGTTCAGCTATTGTTACTGTTCTTTCAAACATGTTACTTATAACTTAGAATATCGTAATATAAGGTGAATAATTTCTGTTGTGTTGGTCTGTAACCTGCTACAGTGTGCACATTTATAATATCGTAATATAAGGTGAATAATTTCTGTTGTGATGGTCTGTAACCTGCTACAGTGTGCATATTTATAATAGAATATCGTAATATAAGGTGAATAATTTCTATTGTGATGGTCTGTAACCTGCTACAGTGTGCACATTTATAATATCGTAATATAAGGTGAATAATTTCTGTTGTGATGGTCTGTAACCTGCTACAGTGTGCATATTTATAATATAATATCGTAATATAAGGTGAATAATTTCTGTTGTGATGGTCTGTAACCTGCTACAGTGTTCATATTTATAATATAATATCGTAATATAAGGTGAATAATTTCTGTTGTGATGGTCTGTAACCTGCTACAGTGTTCATATTTATAATATAATATCGTAATATAAGGTGAATAATTTCTGTTGTGATGGT
>NW_013675672.1:0-11900 GCF_000517525.1 Limulus polyphemus
AGTTGATGCTTGAAGATTGTATTCTTGTCATAAGATGGGAAAGTGATGACTTGGCAAACAGTTATACCGAGGAAGTTACGGGAAGTTGTGCTGCGCCAATCCCATGATAATTTAACAGGAGGACATTGAGTCACCTACGACAAAAATTTTACTGGATAGGTATGAGACAAGATGTGGAAGAATGGTGCAGAACATGCAGTACATGTTGTGCTAAAAGGGGACCCAAGCATAAGGGACGTGCTCCAATGAAGTTATATCAAGTTGGCGCACCAATGGAAAGAGTAGCCGTTGACATTGCTGGTCCTTTGCCCCAAACTCGTGCTGGAAACAAGTACATTTGTGTGGTGATGGATTATTTCACCAAGTGGCCTGAGGCATATGCAATACCAAATCAGGAAGCTACAACTGTAGCTTCGGCTATCAGTGATTTCTTCTTCATATTTGTTATGCCATACTAACTGCATTCAGATCAAGGCCGTAACTTTGAATCAGCTGTGTTCCATGAATGCTGCAAGTTGTTTCGCATACGAAAGACCGAAACAACGCCACTTCAACCACAGTCTGATGGGATGGTAGAAAAGTACAACTGGATACTTGGACAGGAATTGCCAAAGTTTTGTAATAGTCGCCAAGATGACTGGGATGTTTTACTTCCTCCACTGTTGATGGCCTATAGGACAGCAGAGCATGAAGCCACTGGATACACTCCAGCAAATTTGATGTTTGGTCGGGTTGGTTGATGTTTGGTTAACAGGACGCCCACCTTATGAAGAGTTGCCAGAAAATGTGTCAGAGTTTGTGAAAGTGTTATCTGAAAGGATGGATGATATTCATCATCAAGTGCATTCAAATTTTAAAACGTCTGCTGATTCCATGAAGCTATGTTATGATAAGAGATATACTGAAGTCAGCTTTGTACCAGGAGACAAGGTGTGGTTGTATAATCCCAGGAAGACCAAAGGGAAGTCTCCTAAGTTGTCTTCTCCATGGGAAGGCCCATATGACACAGTGGATCGTCTCTCAGAAGTGACTTTCTGAATAAAATGTGGTCGGCGAGGTAAGCCGAAGTTATCACGGTCCAGGACATTTCAGTTGGAATGAAGTGAACAATGGAACAAAAGACGCCACTGAAGACGTGTCACCTGGAAAAGCCACTGTTGAAGAAGAAACTCTACTCGGTTTTGAGAAGGGATACAGTGAAACCCTTCATGAAGTTACTACTACTGATGTGACTATTACCAATAATAGTACAATTCCTGATGGAGCAGATGAACCTCACATGACGCAGAAGCCAGTACGGAAGAAGATACGTCCCGTAAAATTAAGAGACTTTGCTGAATTTTAATTTTGTGTTTGTAAATCCTGTACAGTTAATTAAGTTATTGTTAATTATCTACTGATTTAACTTAAGTGGCTATTGCTGGTAACATGTATTGAGTATCTCGAACGTTCCTGAAGGCTTGAGTGTTTGCTAGATGCCCTCTATTTTTGTGGTATATAAGCTGGGAAATAAAGTGATGGCAAAATAATTGAATTGCAGACAGAGAGATATAGAGACAGATAATCGAGTCAAGCCGTAAGTAAAGTGCGTGAATTGTTGTGAATTCTAGCATGTGTTTAAGTTAAAGTGACTGTGGAAATTAAGTGTATTGCAAAGTTGTATTGAGAAAGAATACACTAGTTTTATTTAAGAAAGGACTTGTATTGCTGAAGTTTCTGGGAAAGAATTTCTATGCAAAATTAACAGAGACGTAACAACATCATTGGGACCAATGATATTTTGAATGTGCTGATTTTAATCATAGGTAAAATAAGACACATAGTGTTAACTAATTTTTTTCTATTATTAAAAGCAACATTTTATTACTATAGCTTTTAATTTTTCACGTAATTACCTATATGTTACATTAATTTTTCCTCGTTATTTTTTAGAACATGGCTCCTTTGAACATAAATTTCCTTAACAAGATAAAAAATACTCAAGGCAATTAATTTACTATGAAATTTGAATAAAAGAGTTTGAAAGTACCAGTGCACATATATTCATCAATAGATGGGTATGAAGGAGATTACATATACCAATTACTAGATAGATTTAATCACACAATAAAAAATCTTTCTGGAAAAAATATTTATCTAGATCTATACCCTCTTGCCATCGATTTAGTTTTTAATGAAATTGCTTTTTAATGCAGACAAGTTTACTAGAATACATAATATGCCTTGTACAGAAAAGGTAAATTTATTGTACAAAAAATAATTTATAGGATGAATAGTTAATGACCTTTTTAAATCATATGAAATTTTTACATAAAAATGAGATTTGACCCTTTGTAAAGTCAAAAATGGAATACAATAAGCAAATGTTAGTTTACCATTTGCATTCATTACCATTTTCTATTTCTTTAAATTGCATTGAAACTATAGTATATATGTACCTGTCCCAGGATCCCAGAGACGGCAAGTTCTATCTATAGAGCCAGTAACCACATGAGAAGAATCCCAGTTATATTTACAGGATGTGAGCTCAGCTTTATGACCCATTAGCACCCGGGAACATCTGTGAAAAAACAACCTTTGTTTCACTGTTGCTCAGTATAAATGACAAATGTCCAATTATTGGAAACTAGCAGAGACCTGTCAAATATTTGGGGTCAAATTAGTATCTTTATTGTAAAAGTACTTTAAATACAGGATTTCTAGAATAATAGAAAATAGTTCTAGTTGCAAACACCTAAATCTTAAGTCCACTTGTCTTAGGCCTAACATTATTTAAGCCTTCATTAAGTAAGGCCTATATTTGATAAAGGGATAAATTAACACTAACTTGTGTACGTTTTTTGCTTTAGTTTACTTTGGGCTAACCTTTACCATACTTAATACAATCAATAAATAAACTTATAATGTTATTCTATGATCTAACTTTAAACCTTTTTATAAACATTGATAAGTTTTTAATATGTTGTACAAAATGTCTAATAAACTAATTTGGGTATGGTTGTTCTTTGGGTGGAAAAACATGGGATGCTTGTGGATTAAACAAACCTCCTCCATTTTTCATGCGGGTAATAAGTTTAAAGAGCTAACTGAAAAAAAAAAAAAAGTAGAAATATATATATATAATATTAGGTTGGCTGAAGGACAGTGTAAGCTGTGAAAGTGATATTAAAAAATACAGTATTTCAATCTGGTAGTCCTTTTAATATTTTTGATATATTATTATGCTCGTGAAGATCACTCCTCTTATATATATTGTTACGACAGCGGAAGTTATGTGATGCTGCTAGCACATGCGTAATTGAGTTTCTCAAATTATCGGGGAAGTTCAAGTGTGATCGAGATGCATGTTTGTTAGTATATAAGCTCAATGAGAAAAGCCAATGGGAATGAATGTATGATAGAACAAACATTAGTCACGGTGAGTTTCGGGCTAGTAGAGAGCAAAGTTATCAAGATTGTGAATTGCTGTGATTTATAGCGTGTTATAAACGTTGTTAAGTTTAAAGTGACGAGAAAAATACTGACTGTGAAATTACTGTGTACTAAAAGTTTGTATCAAGAAAGAATAAACTTGTTTAATCAAGAAAGGGCTTGTATCGCTGAAGTTCCTTGAAAAAAATTTCTACCGTAAATTAACAAACAAGCAGATACGTAACAATATATAAACAGCATGGTCACAAGTAAATAGACACCACCTTTTCAGAAAAAATGAAATTTTTCAGTCATATTCACATGAATTGATATATTTATAATTTAATTAATATCTAGTAGATCTTCCTTTTGCTTCGTGGAGTTTGTTGATCCTTTGGGGCATTGTGAGAATCATTTCGTCAATTTTAGATTGTGGGATTTTTGCCCACTCTTGCTTCAAAACTTGGAGTAGATCGCTCTTCGAAGTTGGTTTTTTTGGTTGTTTCTTGACTTGCCGGTCGAATATGGCCCAGAGGTTTTCGATGGGGTTCATATCAGGAGATTGGCTTGGCCAGGGCAACTTCTGGATACCATTTTCTTCCTGCCACTTTTGGGTGTTTCTAGCAGTGTGACACGGTGCTCCATCTTCCTGGAACAACGTTGTGTTCATGCCCACGAAACCCGAGGAATAAAGTGGCAAAAGTCCTTCCTCCAATATTTTGATGTATTTTGCAAAATTTATGTTGCCAACGCACTCCACTAACCTCGATCTCCCACCAACCCAAACAGCTCCCTAAACCATCATGCTTCACAGTTGGCTGCAATCTGTTGAGCCAAAACTCTTGGTGAGGCATTCTCCAGACCCATATCCATCCACTGTTCGAAAATTGAGTGAATCTTGATTCGTCTCAGAACAATATGGTCTTCCAAAAGTCCAGAGGCTTGGTCATCATATCACTTGCCCACTTCTTTCGCCTGACTATGTTGGCAGGTCTTAATAAGGGCTTCCATCTCTAGCTGCTCTGCAATGATAACCCAATCTGTGGAGAATCCATTGAACAGATTTCGGTCTCATCCCACCAACTTTGGCCACTTCTGCAGTCGTTAATCTGGGATCCATTTTGATGCTCCTCTTGACAGCCCTTTTAGTCCTCTCCGATGGACCCGGACGCTGCTCAGTTGTTTCCTTGCTGTGTTTCGTGAACTGCACAATGATTCTGTTGACTGTCGAAAGTGGGATTCCCAAATTCTGCGAAATTTGCCGCTGACTTATTCCACCATCTGCTTGACCAACTATCCTTCCTCCAACAAGATCTGACAATTCGAGAGAACCTTGAGTTCTAGGCATGTTGTAGCACAAGATAATTAGTGTGCAGACCATTTTCATTTATATAGTTCTCTGTGAACACAAATTAGCATAAATCAGTTAAATGACGAAAAATTAGGTGTCTATTTACTTGTGATCACTCAGTGTATATATATATGCATATATTTACACACTCACACACACATATATATATATGTATATATTTCATATTGTGGATATATATATATATACATACAAAATTCGTCACTGAAAAACACCATGTTAGGCAGAGGTGAGAAAGATGGGTAAAAGTGTAGACAAGGCATGAAGTAGTTTCAACTGAAAGCTCAACAAACAGATCCAATGCCCTCGAATTTTGATATGTGTGTGTGTGGAGGGGGGAGTACCCTAAGGAAACCCATTTTCACTAGCCAGTACCAAATTACATGCTAAACTAGTGCCCAAGATATTGTCTTAAGAAGATCTGAAATGAGAGCCGAGAAAAAAGTTAAAGAACATGTCATAGAACAATTCATGGTAAAAAAAGTGATTTATTATGGCTTATTTTGTATATTTACATCTGCCTTTTGTTTACATCTTTGAAATAAAGTGTATATACATGCAAATTTAGACAGTAAAGTGTGCATGTATTTTCAGGACAGACAAAAACTGAGTATTATTATAATAGATTGGATATCCTATGTACAATAGACAACCAATTTCTTCTCTTTCAGAGCTTAAAAATTTATTTCTAAAGAAAAGCTGTAGCACAAAAACACAAAAAAGGTTGTTAAGCTCTAATTATTTTGATAATATAGAGAAAAGCGTGGGAGAATCATAGCTTACAATGAATTTGTATGAATATATATTTTTATTTAAAAGTTCAGAAAAACGTATCCAAGGATTTTCCAAACACACATAGATACAAACTTGCCAATTCTTGAGCATTGTGGCATCTCTTAGATAATCAGCAGGGCAGAGAAGCCTGCTAATAACAAGAGATTCTCAGATAAATTTCCCAACAACTTGCAAAAGATAAGTTGCAAAGAGTGAGACAAGACATAGATCCACATAAAAAAAACAGTATGTAATGAATCTTACAACTTAGAAAACAATAAACAGTACACTACTAATAATATGAAACAATATAATACTACAGGGCAAGTGATCTTGTATGTGTGTTTGTGAAGGTCTGCCTTACAAATTAAACTCTGTGAAAAAGGTTAAAAGAAAACACTAAATGTAAATAACCCAAGGTTAAGTGAACTACATTAAACGATGTAAATATTCTATGTGAAATACAAGATCTTACTTGAATTTCACCACCAAATCTACAAAAACATTTTAAACCTTGAGCAATGGAGCCAACAGTACACTCTAAATTAGTTCTTGTTAACATAAACAGATTCTAATCTTGCTCACTTAAAGCAAGCACAAGAACAAAACATGAAGTACAGTCAAGAGATGCACAGACTATTAACTTAAATTAAAAGTAAACGTACAAGTGCAGTGCAGCAGCAATCGAAGGTTTCTGCCAAATACTTAATGAACCACAATTACAAAAATAATGGAAAGAAAGCAGAATTGTTAATCTGTTGAAAACTCTGTAAAGTCTACATGAAATCTGTGTAAATTCTCTTAACTACTGTAAAAATTGTGTGAAATCTCTGTTAAATCAGCACAAAATTTGCTCTCCAAAACCCAAACACAGTCTCAAATATGTCTATAAACCTTTATGTTTCTAACAACAACAACAACAAAAAAAAATGGTGATTGGTTCTTGTTTGATAAGTGGACCAATAGGCAGTGAAGATCAAGAAAGATTCTATTTGCAACTATTATTTGATTTGATGACAATTATAATTCAGCTTACTCATTAAAAACAATGTTGATATTCCTTTAAGTAAAACAAATAAACAAGGTTTTGCAACTCACTTGACATAGGTAAAGTAAAAACTAGTAAGTTACTTGAGCTCCTCTCTGTGTCCAACCTGGGAATTATGATAAACAATATAATTTTTTAAATTTACTTTTTAAAGGGGTGGAAAACATATAGTATGCCCCCTTACTACAGCAGCATACACACACATGCAGTTGTTAACTGTTTACACAGTTCATTTGTTCCTGATCTCATAGATTTTCCAATTAAATATGACTATGTTATGCAAACAGTTGAGCCGATGATGATGCCAATATACTGTCCATAAGTATCACATTCAGTTTGTTCATTACTGCTGTTTTTTCTTAAGCATCTTACAGTTCAGTTGTTGCAACTATCACAATGGTCACTATCTACTTAAGCATTATATACAGCTCTTTCATTACTGCTGTTGCAATATTTTCTGTCTTAAACATCCCAAATCTCATTTGTTCATATTGTTACAACACTGTCTACTTAAATATATAGTTTTTGTTCTATCTAAATATTAAGTTATTGTTTCTATAACACTCACTGTCCTGTTCTAGAGTCCCAAATCCTTGCTGTTCCATCAAAAGATCCTGACAACAAGTAAGATCCAGAAGAATTAAAAGAAACTGTTATCACTTCTCCAGTGTGACCCTGGATAAACATATAAGGAAATATAAAAACAACTGAATTTTATATAACAAAGTAAAAAGTAATGAATATGACTTAATGTGTGACAATAATATACAAATTCATAAATATCACTAAGAATCAGAATTATAATAAAGGAATGCCTATTTCAAGAAACAGCCTACAAACTTATTTGCTGATTTATTGCTGTTAAGTTTAATGCAAACTTAAAATAATGCACAAATCTATCCTTCTTACTTTGAATATTAGTTTCCACATAAAAAAATATAAGTTTCACACACAGATGAAGACATTTGTTTTTACAAAACATCAGACAATCGTAAGAGTATAATTCCTCACACTCACATTAGTTTGATTATTGTGAATGTTAAGATAGATTATAATTCAAGTCATGAGTCATCATAAAATATTCTCATAACTTTGAACAGTGATTCAATAGGAACAACAACATAATATTTACATGGTAAATTTATATACATAAATAGTTGTATGAAAATAACTTATAAAAATACATGATCTAAATACCACTAATGGCACGAGATTTTTGCCTGTTTCTACATCCCACAAAAGAATTCTTGCATCCATACTTCCAGTTACTAGGTAGTTACTATCCCCTGAAAATCCTAGACAGACCTGAAAGAGAAAAACAGGATGCACTCATTAATACTTTCATACTGAAAATCTATTTACAACAGGTACTTACCTCCTCCAACAAGATTAGTTATTCTCGTTCAGTGCTGCTCTCTATATGCAAACTTTTTCTTTATGCATGCCACAAGCCTTCTGCTCCTCCCCTGTTGGAATTATAATATTCCAACATGTCTCTCATGTAAATCATCATGCATCACCTCCACACCAATAGCTGCATGAGATGCTCATGTGATATATGTGACTCCTTCTACACTCTTCTACCGAATCTTCACCTCGAAGTCTGGTAGAAGGTGTGAGCACCAAAGAAGTGGGGAGGAAGGGTGGTAAGTGTCAGTGAGGGTAAGTACCTATCAGAAATACATTTTCAGTATAGGAAAATTATAACTTTCAATACAGTACTTACCTCTTCTCACAAGATTAGCTAGAATCCCACATTGAGAAGAAGGAGGGACCAGTGCGAGGGAATGAAAGAAGTACCCCTGAAAGCATCTGAAGGATATCCCTTACAATGAGAAATATAGATCCAAAAATCAGAAGAGGGGAACCACACCACTTCTGACCCAGGTATACTCTTCGCCTATATGGGTTATCATAATTTGGATTGGAATAACCTTAACAGTGTTTTGAAAGAAAGATAACTTGATGTAGTGGTTAATCTTACACCATCCAAGCAATGTATTGTTGCTAGTGGCAGGGCAAATAGGATTTTAGGTACATTTTATCTGCAGAAATATTGAATACAAGTCTAAAGAGTTTTTAATTTCATTGCATAGGCCATTGGTTAGACCACATTTGGAGTATTGTGTTCAGTCTTGGACTCCTTACCTTAGGAAGGACATTGAATTATTGAAAAGGGCTCAGAGGATGATTACTAGAATGGTGCCTGGGATAAGTGGTTGTCATAGGAGGAGAGGTTAAGAATTCTGAAATTGTTTTCTTTTGAAAAAAAAAAGAAGTTGTAGGGGATCTGATAGAGGTGTTTAAGATTTTTAAGGGAATTGATAGTGTTGATGCATAATCTTTTTTTTTCATACTTAACTGTGAGAATGGTAGGACTAGGGGACAGAAATATAAATTATGGCAGGGTAGGTGTTTAAGAGAAAACTTGATAACTATATAAATCATAAGGCTTAGTTTTGAAGATGGAACAGCTTAGATGGACCAATAGGTCTCTTATTATCCCTAAACATTATGTTATGTTATTATGTTATATTTTTCCAAGCAGAGTGGTACGTAAATAAAACCAAATAATGAAAGACATTACTGTGTAATATCTAATTCTCAGTTTTTGCTAAAAAATATAAATTTCACAATGAAACATTTTGAGAGAATTTTTTATTTATTGCATTACCTGTAAAAGATTAAAAATTTAAAAACAGAAAACTAAGCTTAATCAGAGGCTGTTGTTCAAATCCATATACATAATAAATTACCATAAAAGTACACAACAGCACAACAGTATGATGTTTAAGTTATCATTTACTCACCACTGTGTTAGTTAGTTTGGCAGTATAAATTTTAAACTTCTGTTTCAAAGTTTCAATGAAGTATTAAAATACTAGAGAGATGTGGGATAAGTTAGCAAATAAGCGATTAGCATTATTCATTTGAAAATTTAGGCTTGTCGCTTGTTTATTGTTAGTTATGTTAGAGAACATGAAATTTGATTTGAAGAAATAAAACTTTTCGTTACATGGACTGGACATTACATTATTTTAAAAAAGATCCTGCTCATCAATATATGTCATTACAACATTGGTGTCATGTAAGTAGGATTATTTTGGTAAAGTCTTCCAGTGGGTCAACAGTTAATCTCTAGACTTACAATGCTAAAATCCAGGGTTTGTTTCCTTGTGGTGGACAGAATGCAGACAGCCCATCTTGTAGCTTTGTACTATGAACCCAATAACAAGAAACAACATTTTGTTTTTGTTTATTTGTTGAAGTTTACACAAAGCTACTCCAGAGCTATCTAATTATGAAGTGATATACTAAAGGGAAGACAGCTAGCCAACACCACCCACTGTCAACAATTGGGCTACTTTTTTACCAATAAACAGTGAGATTAATTGTCACATTATAACACACCCACAACTGAAAGGGTGAGCATGTTTAGTGATAGGATTTGAACTTGCAACCTGCAGATTACTATCCGATTGCCCTAACTACAAAGCCATGCCAGGCCTCAACATTTTGGCAAAAATCAAAAAAAAAAATCAAGACTTTGTTTAAAATGATGACATACGCTTGAAGAAAGATTAAAAATTTGCAAGAAGTGATTAACAAGTTGAAAGAAGACCAAGAAGAAACTGGATAGTTTTGAAGAAATCTAAAAGAAAGAGAACAAAAATTAACAGAAGATTAAGAAAAAAGCCACATGAATTTGAGAGAGGTATAAGAATGAGATGAAAGATTTACAAAAGGATTACAAACAAAAATCAGTTTCATTGAACACAAGATTAACAAAGCTATAGGAAACATAAAGGAGAAACATATCAACAAGACTGAAGAAGTGCACAAGTATTAAAACAAAATAATCAAAGTACAAAATGATAATGCCAATAAACTCAAAGAAGCCATTGAAAATGTAGAAAAGGATTATCATAAAAAGATCAACAAGGTACAGAAAGACATCGATGCCAGAATACAACATTCAGAAACAGAGATGGTATAAGCAAGGATCAAACTAGCCACACCTATCTCTGCATCTGCCCAATAAGTCCAACATAAAAAGCCTTAACTTAAAATATGGAATAGTAAACTAATCTGTTCTATGCCTGTTACCATCTATGAATGCAAAATTTTATGGACCACTTTAGCTACATAACTACCTCATAAAATTACAGAATTTAGCAGACCAACTGAAAAACAAACAGAAATGTATAATAGGAGGCCTATCAGGCTCACTTTGAAATAATTTCCAAAGTGAATGAATGGAATAGTGAACAGCAAGCTTATACATCTTGTTGCTCATTTAAAAGGCAAAGCTTTAACAACATTAATTAAGCTTTCACTTGAGAGCTGTAACTGCTATTAGGCATTGATGGCCACCTTATCAAATAGATTTGGAATGTCACATGAGAAGGAAATTTCTAAACCAAAGTTCAGGAGCAGAGTACGGAGGAAGGATGAGACCTTACTGAACTTTCTGAAGATATGGAAAGAATTTTGCAATTATTTTATCCAGATACTCTGTATGAAATGATGAATTTGTTTGCATGCAACCAATTCATAGATGCCATAGTGTTTGAGAATATGCAAATTAGACTAAAGCAAAGGAGATATACATGTTTAAATGAAGTTTGAATAAGTTAAAGTCACAGATAAACAACTGAAAGCACCACCTATGAATTATGTGCTTGTCAAATGAGGTAGTATGGAAATATCAACTCCTTCTCATGAAAGTCTAGAAGAAATCAGAGAATTAATTAGACAACTAGTTATTCAGAATTAAAGAAGTCAACTACAGGACAGATGGTGTTTAATGGCTAGTTAAAAGGAGATATTGCTAATAACTGCAGATAAGAGTCTTTAGGAAATAGGAACTGCTCCAAAGGGATCACATGAAGAGGAAACTGCTATAAGTGTATAGAAAACACAGACATTACATCCAAGACAGTATGAATCAATAACTAATAATAAACCAAGGAGACAACATTCTGAGAATGAAAACACTTCATTTGTCAGAATAAAGATAAGGCCCACTTGGACAAAACTAGCCATTAAACACAATATTCCTGTCAACGTTAAATTCTCACAAAAACCCGGCACTAAATTAAAATCGTTACTAAACAAAAATTATTTAGAATCACACAATTCCAATGTCATTTTCAAAATAATATGCAATAACTGTCCAGAATTCTACATCGGAGAAACTGGAAGAAAATTGGAAACCAGATTGACAGAACACAATAAAAACCATCCCATGTTTTTCACCATTGCAACTCAAAAAACCATAATATATCTATAAAAAAC
>NW_013675672.1:12023-13840 GCF_000517525.1 Limulus polyphemus
GATGATGACAAAAACCTTGTTGAAACATTGTACATTTGTCTGTTTATGTTAAACTTATATCAAAGTTTTCTTCATTACCCATTCAAGCCGTCTCCAACCATTATTAATCTCAAAGTGGGTTCCTCGTCATTGAAAAAGATAAGGCATGTAGTATTTAAAGAAACCAGCCCAAGAGTCAATAGCTTTACTGACAGGAAGCCTTGTAACATATTGACTGACACTACAATTGGTCAATCCAATCTTATAATCAAAGAGGAAGAATTGCCTTCACAGATAAAGAAAAAAAGCTAGATTGATGGATAAAGCAAGGGGGTCATAAAGTTCTAACAAGAGGACAGTTGGAAGTTATCCTTACTGCAGGAAACTTCTATGCACAAGAAGATCTTCACAGTCAATTCTGATGAGAGTGCAACCAGCAAGGCCTTCACAGCTGGCTCTTTCTTGTGGCTGCTGATCTATTTTTTAGTGGTTGAGATTATTTGAATTTTGGTCAAAGTGGTGGTGAGTACTGGTCAAGTGAAAATGGTGTTTCCCTGCCATTTGGCTGTCCTTGAAGTTATTTCACCTCCAGGAAGGCCTTCTTGGGTTTGGTCACATCAGAGGTGGGTGCACATCTAATTCTTTGCAGGGTGGTACTCAAGCACCTTCCAATGAAACACCTCAGGAAAGGCTCTCAATGCTGAGGCATCCATTGCCTTTTAGACAAAAATATGCTTCATTGGTAACCCTAAATGGGTTGCACAGTAATTTACCAGCAAAAATGTGATAGTCTGTGATAGTTTCTTTCTTCACAGTTACATTGGCACTGTCCAACAAGTGCTGGGGTTCTGTGGGTTGATTTACTTATGTCTAGCACTGCTCGGCTACAGAGGACTTGAAATCCAGCCCAACAAATGACTCATCAAAATCCTGAGAATATGATGCTTTGGCTAGCAATACATCTTTTTCCATGGGATTTAGTTTTATATGTCAGGCCAGTTCCATGAGACATTGGACTGGCAATGAAATCCCGCTCCACAACAAACAGAAAATCTTGAATATAAGGGTGGTCACTGTAGGCATTTCCTTACATGGCAATGGGAAATAAATTGGAGGTTTATACAAATCAGAGAATGGCAAACTGGCTAGTTGAAGAAAAAGACAGTCAGAATGGTCAAAAATTCAAACTTAATTAGCAATAGTCCAGGTTGAAAATGTAAGTTCAGATGTATTCCAATTGGTTAGAAGGTCAGTTAAGTCTTTAGGTTGTAAAGAGGATCATAATCACCAAGTTATAACTATACTCTCCTATAGAATTACTCTCACTAACAGAGTAGGTAATGGATTACCTTGGTCAAGTGACATTTGTATGGACTTAACATGTGCTTATACTCCATTAACTTGTAGAAGATGTATCTCTAATGCCTGTAAACTTCTTGGTCCCCAAGCTTCCTGGGCTTCTGCTGGACTAACACCAATAGCTCTACTGATCCTTTTGCCATAGATGGTACAGCTTAATCCTCGACCCAGAACCACTCCCTCCACTATAGACTGGTTTTTACATAAGCAGTGCCTAGTTTCAGTAGGAAAGGGATGAGATTTAAACTGTAAAACTGGCTCCTATACAAATGAGCTCACTATAGCTCTGCCATTATAATCCACTAATACTTTTGTCATCTCTCTTTTGTGACTTTCTTCCAGATACATATTTAATACCAGCTAAGTGCAGTTTTCAAAGTATCACCACACAGGTTTTACTTTCAATTCACCCTAGTACATTTACAGCATGCATATTCATGCATTTGTATCTACACCTTTAACTGAAACAATTGTTGCGT
>NW_013675672.1:14780-19662 GCF_000517525.1 Limulus polyphemus
AGTGTATCGTAAAGTTGTATTCGAAAAGAATAAACCAGTTTTATTAAGTAAGGACTTGTGTCACTAAAGTTTCGTCGGAACGAAGTTACAGAAAGTTACAATAACATTCTGGGACAACATGGGACCTGTTCCATCCTCTAAATTAAAATAATAATAAAAAATATCTTAAAGCCAGCCCTTATCATTCATATACTTATCAAGCTTTTTCTTAAACACACTTAAATTTACGGCCTCTACAACATCTGAAGGCAACCAATTCCAAAGGCCAACCACCCTGTTAGAAAAATGAAACTGTCTTAGCTGAAGATGACTCCTACCTTGCCAAAATTTATATTTGTGTTGCCTAGTCCTACTATTATCACTGTTAAGTATGAAAAAAGATAATACATCAACACTATCAATTCTATTTACAATCTTAAAACACCTCAATCAGATCCCCCCCCCAATTCTTCTTTTTTTCAAGAGGAAAAAAATTAAGAGATTTCAACCTCTCCTTGTATGACAACCCTTTCATCCCAGGCACCATTCTAGTAACCCTTCTCTAAACCCTTTCCAACAATTCAATGTCTTTCCTAAGGTAAGGCGCGTAAGACTGAACACAATATTCCAAATGTTTATTGTTAATGTTAGCTCCTGATCCACATAGATCTCTTCAGGTGGTCCAAATTGGGATATTCAATGCTCCATTAACATATCAACTACTAAATGTGTTGAAATTACGACCAATGTATAAGCCTCAGCCTACTTTGTGAAGTAGAATGGCCAAGAGTATATATAAGTGACCTTATTCCATCTCTAGGAATAGACCAGCAATATCCAGGGCTTATTCTCTGTAGAAGAGAACCAACAATCATCTGCTGGATTTTACCCTGTTTAGGCCAGTTTTTCTCTGAATGGCACACAACAAACAGTATTGACACCAACACTGAATGTCTCAACTCAGATGAAGCCAATAGAATCACTGTCAAATGCTAAAATAAGTGTGAATAACAACTTGGTGCCATTTAGTATTTTTGTTATATCTCAAAGTAGTGGGGATCAACAGCTGTAACACACACACTCAGAAACACTGCTTGATGGTTGATAACAATGGTACAGCACACTTTTCCCTACTTGTAATTGCTCATACAAGTACTACAGATTAAGTGTGTCCATGGTATCTTTCTCACTGTGAACTGGTCATGTTTTACAGTTCTGCATAGCAAGGAGTGTCCATGTTAGATCTAGGCCCTTCAGCTGCTCTTCATGGGATTTATCCAATATGGAATCTCATATTGTATGACATGTCATTGTTATGGTGTCAACTCCCATATGAATGTTTAATCATGCAGCAAGACAATCTGTCACCATTTCTGTATTGTAGGTTTGGGAAATGTTGTGTGAGTAAGCCACACTTCTGCAGTACTGTTATCCAGGTTGCTGTCATATCTTTTGAGTTTTTAAAGTTTATTAACTATTTCAGTGATGCATGGTCCACTTGAAAAATGACTTTTCTACCATACAGGTAGTGTTAATAGTGTTTCATGAAAACCACAATTGCAAACAGTTTTTTATTCTTTGCATTTAGGATTTGTTAGTGTTCAAATAATGTACACAATAGCATGTTCTACTCCATCCTGCAACTGCAAAAACATTGCTCCAATTCCACTATCATTGGACTTAGTATCAAAGAAGAACTCAGTCCTGTTGTGAATATGTCAACATTGAGGTAATCTTCGAGAAATTGGCCACAAACTATTGACAGTATGATGCAAAACATACAAAAGTATGGCCTTCTTGATTGGTCACAATATAAGGCAAATCTCACACCTTAGGTTATTTAAACAGAACCCATGGAGATTTCATCTTTACTCACAATATTACCAAGAAATTCCACTTCCAAGCACATTAATATACATTTTCTTGGTTTCAGTTACAGATCTGTCCTTTCATCTATTGGAATACCATTTTCAGTTTCTCAGCCACAGACTCAAATGTGTGACAAAACACCAAGATATCATCAACAGAGAGCAGGCATTACTCCCACTGCAGCCCCTTCAAATTTTTCTTCAATATTAGGGTGGGGGTGATTTGTTTTGCTTCACTAATGGAGAATTTTGGTGATAATCAGAACCTTTCCCTCATGACTTCTAAGCAATCATCTGCTCTCAACATCATGGGTACACAGTGGTAGGTATTCTCAGAGACTTTGACATTCTCAAGTGACTATTTGATCTCTGTGTCCAGTGCAATAGAACAATGAGTTGCTGTTGGATCTGCATGACCCCAGACTCCTTCATTATTCATGGTCCTCAGCAGCAAACCTCCCTGTTCAGAGGGGTTCACCACTGCCCCATGTTTACCTATTTCACAACTTGAAGACTGCCATCTCACCTGCCAGTGTCATAGCTCCTACTGGAAGATGTCATCTATCATTGGCACCATCAAGTTTTTCTTCAGTATTCTCAGGTGGTTTTGACAAAAGCTTGGGTTGGGTTACTCTGGCTGATAAAGTCCTGGAAATCCTATACAGACTGTCCTGCTCAGTCTCAGGCATGCCATACACCATGCCACAATAACAATGCTCAATTGTCTGTGCTTCACTCACACTAAGCTTGATCTGCAGGAGAAGAGCATGAACAGCCTTTCAAAGTTTGGATGTAAAGAGTTGCTCAAGCAACATTTTAACTTTCCATTTGAGAGCATACAAGATGTGGGTTTCTTAAACAATTAACAAACTTTCTTGCAGGGAAGATAGCACACAACATTCAGAAATAGAAGCTATCTTTCCTATTGACAAATTGGAGAAGGATCAGAGGAAGCCACACCATAGAGCTCAACTCGCAGTGGACACACATCCTGGATGTCAGGTGAATTACATGTGCAAGCCTAACTTTGTTGTGGAATCTGATTTGTGTTTATAAAGCCAGATTTACTCTTGTAGGATAGGATATGTAAAATTAGAATGTTTTCAAGAGTATTTCAGCAGTACAATATAATAAGACCCAGTGTTAAGCTTTTGTTATTTTTATCTCTTAACCTGTATTTTGTATTTTAACTTTATCTTTCACTTTGAAAAGTTAAGTGTTTGCTTAAAATTTAGCCATATTTTGTTAGGTTTTAACATGGAACATTGCTAGCATTTTGAACTGTAGTTTAGTTTAAACTTAATTTTGGATTTTGTTTAAACATAAATTTCGTAACTTTATTTTAATATTCACTAAGTGTTAATTTTCACTTCAGGTTTAGAGTTCAAATGAATTTATAGGGAGGGGAAAAACTGAACTGAAAAGAGTTTTAAAATGAAAACTTCACATTTACTCTTATCAGTTCAATAAGCACCAATGAACACTTGCCTTTGTTCTATTTTATTTATTTATCATACTGAATAAACCTTTGTGCACTTCTACTTCTATTGGTATAGAATCTTTCTTCTAGACAATCCCAATTGCAGATTGCAGAAATCAATATACTGTTGCGTCAGCGAGGTCACGTGACTAGTGCACACCCCCTGCTTTCTGGAAATATCTTGTACCTTCGTGAATTGTCGGGAGATTACTAGATATAGGGTAGACTGGTATATATAAGAGGGTGACAACGTGACGGAATAATAATGTGTGTGTAGGTAGTGAGTAATTGAACTGCAGTCAGAGAGTATCGTTATAATGTTTGCTACAGAGCGACTGTTGAAAATAAGTGTATCGGTAAAGTTATATTCAGAAAGAATAAACCAGTTTTATTAAGTAAGGACTTGTGTCGCTAAAGTTTCGTCGGAACGAAGTTACAGAAAAATCAATTAACAAACGGAGATGTAACAATACTCTATAGTCTGGGCCTAACTGACTGCTCTACAGGAAAATCGTTTTGCACAAGAGATACCACAAACTACATAACTTTGGTTGTGGTTGAGTTGGGATTATAGAAAACTAAAGTTTAATTGTTGTAACAATCGTGATAACAAGAAAACGTTTCTATTTACAGATAATTGTGAATTATCTAAGACTGATAAGATGGGTTAATGAATATCTAAATGAACTTACTGAAATTGTTCAGTGAAAGATGAGCTTTTAAACATTAAAAATTCCTAATGATTTAAATTAAACAAAATAACTACATATGTAAAACCAACTCTATATGACATGTGGGTATATTTTTCAATAATAACAGAAAACAATTACCACTTCTTCGGTGTGACCTCTGAGTGTCTTGTAACATTCACCAGTTTTTGAATCCCAGATTTTGCAGGATTTGTCAAAAGACCCAGTTGCAATTTTATTTCTGTAAAAATTAGAAAAAATGTATTTAAATATTACAGTAATTGAACAAGAACCAGAAGTTTAAGGTACTGAAAGCTATTAATATTAACTATATCTAAAATATATTACAATATATAAGCACTCTGACAAAAAATAAACAATTTATAATTAAAGCACAATCTTGCCTATAAATGTATTCAAATAAACTTTAATAGAGTTAATGCTATGAGCATATACTGTTTCATTATGTAAAATATTTTCTGAGTTAACACCCACTAAAATGTAAGAAACCATGATGATGATCTAGAACAAATTTAAAAATATATTAATTTATATGGAACAAATGTGCATCAGTTACTACTCATTCTAGGATATTCTACAAAGATATGTATACTAATTTTACTCACCCATATGGATTGTTAAAAGCAATAGTGAAAACAACATTCTTGTGGCCTTCCAATGAGAGTAATTGTTCACCAGAAAGGGTATCCCATATTTTACATGTACGATCATAACTTCCAGTAATAAATCTAAAATATTTATAAAAGATATTATTCAAACTTTGGGAACTGCCCTCTGATGATGTAAAACAGCCAGTTGATCTCAAAAGCTTTTGTATATATATATATATATATATATAGGAAAAA
>NW_013675673.1:0-2077 GCF_000517525.1 Limulus polyphemus
ATTCTCACTATTCCACCAGACATTGTTAAATTTGGCGGTGAGTGATTTAGACTGTCTCTATTCCTTCTAGCTAGGACTGTGGGTTAGCTATAAAACTGATAGTCAATTCTCACTATTCCACCAGACATTGTTAAATTTGGCTGTGAGTGATTTTTACTGTCTCTCTTCCTTCTAGCTAGGACTGTGGGTGATCTATAAAACTGATAGTCAATTCTCACTATTCCACCAGACATTGTTAAATTTGGCGGTGAGTGATTTAGACTGTCTCTCTTCCGTCTGGCTAGGACTGTGGGTGAGCTATAAAACTGATAGTCAATTCTCACTATTCCACCAGACATTGTTAAATTTGGCTGTGAGTGATTTAGACTGTATTTCTTCCTTTTAGCTAGGACTGTGGGTGAGCTATAAAACTGATAGTCAATTCTCACTATTCCACCAGACATTGTTAAATTTGGCTGTGAGTGATTTTTTACTGTCCTTCTAGCGTATCAACGTAAATTAGTAATGACTGTGTGCATAGGGACCTTATGTAGCTTTCTAGAAATTCTGAGACAAACAAATCTACCACGAAATGTAAATTAAACCACACACACACACACACAAATAAAATTAAAATTAAAGCGAAAAACATGTCAGTCAGAAAAACACTAGCATTTAAAAATATCCCGCGTCTGAATTTTAAATTAACTGGTTTATAAAAACTGAGCGAAAAAGAAACCAACATATGGAAGTAAGTACAAGTTTGACAATACAAGTAAACAATATTTTGGTACAAAGTCGAGAAAGCTTTACACAAAGTAACTCTTAGTACGTTTAGTGCGTAATTAGTAAATATTTGATGTAGCATCTGAATTTATCATCCTACAAGTTCGAAAATGTAAACCTAAAGTCTCATTAATTATCGTTTCGAAGTTACTGGAATGGATGCAGAAATTGAATTAATCGCAAGTGATGTAACATACGCATCTCGTTCAATCAAATTAGTGCCGCCTTCTACCTCTACGTATGCGCTTTACATGCGACATGAAGGGAAGTCAAAAGAAGATGGAAAAAGAAATATCAACTCATTTTGAGATGCGAACACTGGTAAAAGAAAAGAAATAATCAAAATAAAAACACGCTCTTTAAACTTGAAGTAAAAGACAGTAAAAAATGACTTTGAATGTAATCAACTCAATTTATCACTTACACAAGTTAAATGCAAACAATTTTGCTAACATAGTCATAATAGGAAATATGTCAGTATTAGCGGTGTTTTTGTGCTAATTGTAATCTTTGTTCAAAAAACTTAATACAAAGGAACGTATAGGTAAAAATATCTGATCTAACAAAGGATATTTAAAGTCTTGCGTGCTAATTATAAATTTCGATTTTATTTCCATAGTGATATTGTTTTTACATCCTTTAACAACTTTAAAAGTTTCTTTTATTTCTGAAACAAAAATTCTGATAAACTGGATATATTAAATTTGGTAACCTACAATAAAATTAGAAAACAAAGAGGTTTACTGGAAAATAACAGATATTTTCAATTCTAATATATGTATATTCAAGAAATTACATTTCTATTGATGTATCATTATTAATGTCTGGACATAGAATGAAAATATAAAAATAAAAATAAACCCATACTGAACACAGCTAATTTGCTGACATTATTTACAATGACCAGAATACAATAATAATTCAATCCTCATAA
Organism: Limulus polyphemus; assembly: GCF_000517525.1. Classification (NCBI taxonomy): domain Eukaryota; kingdom Metazoa; phylum Arthropoda; class Merostomata; order Xiphosura; family Limulidae; genus Limulus; species Limulus polyphemus. The sequence continues at coordinate 1,700 of NW_013675673.1, forward strand.
GTTCCCGGCATGGCCAGGTGGTTAGGGCGCTCGACTCGTAACCTGAAGGTCACGGGTTCGAATCCCCGTCACACCAAACATGCTCACCCTTTCAGCCATGGGGGCGTTATAATGTGATGGTCAATCCTACTATTCGTTGGTAAAAGAGTAGTCCAAGAGATGATGGTGGCTGGTGATGCCTTCCCTCTTGTCTTACACTGCTAAATTAGGGACGGCTAGCACGTGTAGCTTTGCGCGAAATTCAAACCAAACCAATCCTGATAAATGAAGAAAATACTATATCAAAATAATAATAATTTTGAAAAACAAACGAAATTTCCATCTAATGCTTTCAGAAATTTATCCTTCAAATCTGATTTTTATTTCATCTGAAGAAAA
>NW_013675673.1:2903-10261 GCF_000517525.1 Limulus polyphemus
CTACTTGATGTTATTCAGATTGGTAAATAAAAGTACTTGATGTTATTCAGATTGGTAAATAAAAACTACTTGATGTTATTCAGATTGGTAAATAAAAACTACTTGATGTTATTCAGATTGGTAAATAAAAACTACTTGATGTTATTCAGATTGGTAAATAAAAACTACTTGATGTTATTCAGATTGGTAAATAAAACTACTTGATGCTATTCAGATTGGTAAATAAAACTACTTGATGCTATTCAGATTGGTAAATAAAACTACTTGATGTTATTCAGAGAGATATTATTGCTTGTTCGACACCTTTTTGGTGTTCACTGAAAATTTAGAGTTAATCGCATTCGATACGAGTGATCTATATTTATATGCTGAATAGTGGTAGAAGATGTGGGCCATACTTTCACGGGTGCCATATTTCGTGGACATAATTTTCCATTGCCAAAGCTTAATACAATATAAAAATGCAATGTCAGGAAATACTGCGTAATCATGGTCATCAGACTGACCACGATCGACAAAGAGGAAACAGTTTAGAGAACAGAATGTTGATCTCATAAGCTGCGGTTAACATCGGTATTACATTTTCACACATTTTCTAAAAACATTAGCGCGGCCCTGTGATAGAGCTCTTGATTTCGGAGACGACGAGCCACGTTCGAATTCTTGCAATACCACAAAATATTAACCAAATTTTGAGGTGTGGATGCGTTATAAGAGTTACAGTCAATCCTTTAGCGCGAGTGGTAGGGTATGGTGATGCTTATTAGCTCCCATTCCTGTGGTCAGTAGTTTAAAATTATGGTACAAACAGAATAACAATTGTAGCACAATAGTGAAAGTGTGACACGTTATTCATGAGCAATTTATCTTAAAAAAATAGAGATGCTTCTGCATCATTAAAATAACCACCAAATTGTTTCTTCTAATTTTAATAATATTCGAATTTTCTTAATACCTATTAAGTATATGTATACATATATTCATATATGTGTATGTTTGTGTGTGCAATCTAAAATAAGACTGGTAAATTTTAGCCTATCTGTCTGATGTAGAGATCATATAGTGGAAATCAACAGTAACATCCAAACTCAGCTGAATATGGCGGGATGATCTATTATCATCAGCCACCCTTCTCTCACCCATTGCTTCACCTCAGATAATAAGGCTAACACACTTCAAACTTTACAATGTCAAAAATAACCCTATTCAGTCTCTTAAGTTTTTTTACAACCATAGCATGATAATTGATTAAAAATGGCCAGAGCTTAAAATTTCCCAATGAACAAAAATGTTTACAAGAGATCAATAACGACTTCATTTTGTCTAATACTATACAGAACACAGAAACAGTTGATGTCGTTTCAAGCAATATTTCCTTTCAGTAATCCTATGATATGAGTTAATATCCGATGAAATACAGAAACAAGATATCCGGAGAATGCTAGCTATGACCAAGACTATAAGAAAGGTCAATACTGCGTGCGTACGTTTACCGGAAAATATGTCTTTACGTTACTGTGCATTACTTCATAACGATTTGAAATTCGTATTTAGCTGCTGGGTGTAACGCGTGCTTTCTATTGGATATAGCTGCAATCTTTCAATAGCGTTGTTACTAGACCATGTTGTTCACATAAATATAGGTAATTAATTCTGATATTCACGTCATGCACTTTGAAACGTTTCAGGCTATTTGTACTCTTCGTATGCGGTATACAGACATACATGTCACAAAAATAATCAAAATCACTTTGTAATAAAACATATCATATTACAATCTAACATCTTCTCAAATACGTTTCTTCTCTTATTTTTATTACATTACTTTGCCGCAACACTGTAAAGGTTCCATTATTTTAGTTGATGGCTCTTCTAGCTTCTTTCTAATTCCTCACTACACATGGGTTATTATTTTAGAAAAAAAATAAATAAAAATAAAGCATGAGGTTCTAAAAACTATAGCAAACATGTTGGCATGGTAACTGTTATATACATATAGCTCTTTAATGATGTACCGACCAGACAATATAATGGACTTCCATATCATATTGTAGAGAGAAATATTATTTAACTTTTATTAGCAAACGCAAAACAAAATCGCGCGCGACGATCGTAGTTCATGTAGTATAATTTTAATTTAGAAAAAGAAAAAAAACTGTCAAAATAATATTTAAAAGAATTAATATACCACACGTTAAACCATTATTTTCATGCCTACACTTTGTTAAGATTTAAATGTACGCCTTTCAACTCCCAGAACGTAAACTGTCGCTTTCTGTCATAGACCGTTTCTGACACGATTGCGCTAAACGTATACTTCTCTTTACCTTCAACTTTATTAAGGTCGTATTTATTTCTATCAGGAATTAATTCAGACTGATATATATATATATATATATAGCAAATTGTTGTTTATTACTACAATTAACAACACATATATTTTCTTCTAGGTTTTTGTTTCTTACTGGTAACACGCCCGGCATGGTCAGGTGGTTAGGGCATTCGACTCGCAATCTGAGGGTCGCAGGTTCGAATCTCCGTCCTACCAAACATGCTCGTCCTTTCAGCGTTATAACGTGACGGTCAATCCCACTATTCGTTGGTAAAAGAGTAGCCCAATAGTTGGCGGTGGGTGGTGATGGCTAGCTGCCTTCCCTGTATTCTTACACTGCTAAATTAGGGACGGCTAACACATATAGCCCTCGTGTAGCTTTGCACGAAATTCAAAACAAACAAACAAACTGGCAGCACATTACTTCTTCCTTCGCCTTTCTCTCGGTTTATTCGTTCTCTCTCGCATCTCTTGGTCTCTTTCCTTCCCTCTTCTGTTAAACGCCTGTTTTTTTTATACTCCTTTCTCAAAAATCACGCCAACAAGTCTCGTTTTTTCTGACCTTGTAAAGCTGTCACGATTATAACATTTCATAATCAATCATAGGAGGTCTTGTTGTCTCCATACTGTTGAACAAGAAAGGTGGCCGCTCCCTATAATCGTTTCCTAACGACTTTGAATGCTGTAATCCATTAGTGACTAGCCAAAATGTAGACGCTTTTTTTACCTCTCTTAACTTCAATCGACGATACTTACACCTGACTTCATAACACTATCCCACATCAAATAATGATAGTTTTAATGATACTTATCATTATTGTTTAAACAGTTTAAAATTAATGATAGGTCCTATTAAAACTGGCCGAGCGCCCCAGTAACGGACTCCAGACCTGAGATTCCGTAGTTCATGCCCCGTTACCCCCAAATAAAAAATCGCGCTACGTCGGTGCGTTATAAGAGTGACGACCAAATTACACTGTTCGGTTTAACAAGAGTAGCCCATGAGTTGGAGATGAATTGTGTTGACTTGAATAGTCACCTTTCTTCAGTCGATGGTTTCAAAATTAAGGACGGCTAACGCAGAGATACTCTAGAAGATCTGCGCGAAATTCATCAAAGAAACCTAATAAAACTCAATAAAGTCGTAAAAAATTGGAATTGATTTTATACATCAAAACAGGATACAGAAAATCACTTTCTTTTATCCTTCAAATGCAGTATTTAAATCACTGTTTTTTTTTTTTGTAATTGCAAACTGAATTGAGTATGAAAGCGATATTTATTTGAGCAAACAGTTTTTTATTTTTTTATTTTCCAAGTATGATGAATTCTCAAGAAAACAACTTCAAATAATACTAAGTTTTCAATGAATATTTCATGAATATATATTGAAAAGAGGTAGAAATTTTGGCATAGTGCTTGATAGGAAGATTTAAAGCATTAAATAGAACTTAAATCGAGTTTAGCACTTACTACTATTACTAACAAGTACCCAAAATTAGGCAGTTATACATGTTTATTACTCTATAGTTATAGAGTTATTATTATTTTAATTTTAGTTGAAGTTGACTGATATTAGATATTTTTTATTTTTATTTTTACAAGTAGTTGAAAAAGTTCGTCACAGAGACTTGTGTGCAATATAAATTTAGAACTCGGTGAAACAACAAAATAATAACAAAAATCTATATAAAATTATACATTATGTGTTATGGGCAAAAATCAAGATTTCACCAAAAAACAAATAACTCAATAGTTAGAAAGTAAGACTATCAATGGAGGAAAAAAAATGTAGAAAGTGCATTGATTTCAATAAAATTGATCGTGACCTTTTCAGTGACTCATGTAGAAGAATTTTACGGTTGTGTGAACTTCGGGTTTAAAAAAAAAAAACATCAAAAACTTTGAATAGACTGTGTGAACTAACGTAAACTGTAACATTATTATTTCCTGTAGGAAATAAAACAAGACGTGTGAAGTATTTTTGGAAGATGATAGGACTGGGAAATATCGACTATGTCAGCTGATTTAGATTAAAATATTCTAAAAGCTTTTAATTAATCTTCACACTGTTTAGTAAATTAATCAAAAGTACTAGAACCAGATAACTAAATGATATCAAATTATAATTAAAAACTTATTTTTTAAAATAATATATTTCCTTTATTTATTTCATGAAATACGTATGGTTTATTCGTATGCACCACTATGTTTATCGTTCCTTCTAAAGTTATGGTGATATTGTTGATACATAAGTATATTTAAATAATTCTGAGTTTTAAATAACACAGAATATTTTTTTTTCGTGTTCTAAAACTGATAATTTATTGTAAACTAAGATACAGAGGGTTGAGTACGTTTTAATAAGACGATTTTGAATATGTAAATCAGCAAGTTACGTAACAAACACAGCTTATATGATGATGCGGCGGAAAGGAATTTTTGACATTGTTTGGCATAAAATATTGTGTGGTGCAACGCTCAGATCATAAAGATGTTTAGTTAAGTAATAATGATTACAATATAATTGTATTTGGTTTATGTAACACACAAAAATTACGCGAAACTATACAAAAACGCCCCTGATACACGTAAGAATCATCAGTGAATTACACTGAACAAGATTAGATATAATGAGTTAGGAGATAAGTTGAATATAAATTCAGTTTTATACACATGAATGAAATGAATGATGTAATGTGAGTAATACCAAGTTCCTGTGTTTATGAGATATCACCCACTAATTGAGCTATATATCCAGTATCAGTAAAGTTTATCTTGGCTTGTTTTTTCGCTCAAACGTTTCTAGATGGATATTTTTCCTGTCCATTTTTAAAACTTTCCTGCTTCTTTGGATTGTTTCATGTTATTTGTATTCATTTGAGTCCATTAGTGATCCGTTTGCCATTAAAGTAGTTTCTCCATATTATTGAAAGTTTTTTGATATTTCTATATAAAACCTATGTGGTACTTATTTTGCTAGTCTCACATGCAATTCTTTTTAGTTTTAAAATTGTGACTAGGACCGGCATGGCCAGGTGGTTAGGGTGCTCGACTCATAATCTGTGGGTCGCGGGTTCGAATCCCCGTCACACCAAAACACGTTCGCCCTTTCAGCCGTGGGGGCGTTATAAAGTGACGGTCAGTCCCACTATTCGTTGATAAAAGAGTAGCCCAAGAGTTGACGGTGGGTGGTGATGACTAGCTACCTTCCCTCTAGTCTTACACTGCTAAATTTGGGACGGCTAGCGCAGATAGCCCTCGTGTAGCTTTGTGAGAAATCCAAAACAAATTGTGACTAAAGTTTTAGTCTACGTTCATGATAGTGACGATTTACTTCAAATAGCGTGAACTTCATGATCCGAGGAATTATGTTTTAGAAAAGAATCTGAGGAAAGGTGTAAAACTCAATAAGTTGAAATGAGGAGACAGTTGATTTCACTGCATCAAGAAAGCAAATACTTCATATTTTTGAGGAATTAATAAAGTTCACCATCAATAAAATTTAATTTCTTAAATATGCTATGTTATTCGTAGTTAAGGACGGTGAAAGTAGAAAATGAGGTCCCTGACCTCCATTTGGTATTCCTAAACGATTTAACTTCTTCCCACTGTTGCTGTGAATTAACAAATGTATTTTTGATTTAACTTATTATTGGTAGGTGAGAAGTCAGAGACAAAGTTCCTTAAGTCTTATATTTGGTTTGGTGCCAAATGTTTGTTGTTGGCATGTTTATTAAACATAAAACTACACAATGGGCTATATCTGCTATATCCACCACGAGTATCGAAACACGATTTTTAGTGTTCCAACTCCTCATCAGACTTAATGTTGAACCAGCGAGGTATTGGTAGTGCCAATAGATGTTATAGTCAGGTAGAAGACATATTAAATAATTTTAATAGAATATTTTAACTATGATAAAAGTCTTGTTTTGTAAATGGTTATTTTTTGTCTAAAAAATATCGGTTTAAAATCGCATGTTACATAAGCAATTATGTAGTTTTATGACTCATATCATTATGACGTAAACTTCTGCCTATAGGTGAGTAGGTTATATTTTAATTGTTGCAGATAAAGAAACTTTAACGAATTTGTAAAGAAGACATGCAAATACTTGATTAGTAGCCAAGAATAATCAACGTAACTAACAATAAAATTAATAATATATTACGACGTTACAAGAATCGTCTATCGTTAGATTCATCACATCGTAATAATGCTTAGAATTGTTTGCTTTTGAATTTCGCTCAAAGCTACACTAGGGCTGACTGCGCTAGCCGTCTCTAATTTAGCAGTGAAAGACTAGAGGGAAGGCAGCTTGTCATCACCACCCACCGTCAACTGTTGGGCTACTCTTTTACTAACGAATAGTGGGATTGACAGTCATAGTATAACGCCCCCACGGCTGAAAGGGGCGAGCTTGTTTGGTGGGACGAGATACTTAGTATAAAAGAACGTAATCTGATGAAGGAAGATTTCCGAAGAATTTTTTTTTATTAATTTTTTTCATTTTTTGTTGAGGTAGTTTTTATTTCTTCAAAGTTTAACAATTCAATGTTACAAACGATACTTTGGAAATGAAATAAGTTAAACTCAATTTTTTAGGGGATTTCAACTTGCTTAGTCCTATTTATATTTCAATTTTCTTCTCACTTTTCATTGCGTGATTTCTAGGTATTGTTCAACTTTCTCGTTAAAAACTGATTTCGAATTGTGGCTGGAAGCTTTGTGATATTTTACCTTGTGAACCTTCATCAACTTCACATCACTGGTTACTAATTAGTTAGCGCTGCTAAGAAATATGCCAAACTTCATTTTTTTAGGGGGGTTGAAAGGTTCGTTTTCGTGTTCATAGCCTTCACTGAATGATAGTGTTGTCCAAAAGTACAGTTTTCGGAGCCCATTACTATTCTAAACGTTCTGTTGTACGAGTTTTGCTGCATCGTGTAATACATCAAACGCTCCTCTCTTCTTCTTAGTTCTATCTATCTATCTATATATATATATATATATATATATATA
>NW_013675673.1:10810-19968 GCF_000517525.1 Limulus polyphemus
TATATATATATATATATATATATATATCCAGCCACTAATCTAATGGTGGTGGCACTTTACGATTAATGGTCGGGAATTAGTGTTGAACATAACGTCCTTGGTGTCATCTACAGTGACATGCCATTGTTTGAATATATGTAGATCGTTTTTATAGAGCGAAATTAGTCGTCTATGATATTCAAAGCATTGCTATGATTTCAATTTCAATAAAAATAATAGTCGATCCAATTAAAGGATATAATTTACATTTAAAGCTCTCTCCGTAAGCTGTTTTAAACGTGGTCTATTTTTAAGGTAGCCAAACTTGTTGTCGTGTGTTTTTACAAGTTCCTTCTCCCTTAATAAAGAAGTTTCAAGTTGAATATCGTTATCGCATTTAGTTTCCTGAACAACGGTGATAGCTATTCTCATGGTATAAACCAGACAGAAACAAGGTCACAAACCCTACAAAATGCAATGGTATTGCTTAGAAACAACTAATTGTTTGTCATGGAGAGTTTTGTAAATGATACAATGCTTGTCGTAAGAGCTCAGTAATGAGATTAACCATCAAATATAACTTATTAATCATTACTAATTTGTCGAAGCAAGAAGATTTACATTAAAGTACACAGTACTATTTAGAAATTTTTATCAATTAATTTTGAGCCATTATTTAGGATGTTTAGATGTCTAACAATAGGTGATATCTTGACATATGTAGAATCAAATTTCTGCTGATTAAGAAAAAAAAGAATGTTGACGTTGTATGAATCCTCAATAGCTGAAGCATTTGAAACTTTTTTAGGAAGGATTAGAGTAAATTAATCTATGAGACCCCCCCCCCCGCTATTTATTAGTTATATTTTTGTGCACCAGCAATACCAAGCGTGGGGCGCGCGTATACTCGATTCAATTTTATTACTCACCAGGAACTCTACCAGCCTACCCTCAAATTAAAATTCTTTTAGGGAAAATTAGAGTAAATTAATCTACGAGACCGTCGGCGTGGTCAAATACATCAATCGAAAGGGTTTGTCCTCTTGAGTCCAAAACTATAATTAGACCTCAAATCTATCAAGAGATACGAGCTAAAAGTTTGTACTTGAAAATAAATCGTGAGGACCGTTCTATGAGCCATTATGCCGCGACTAAAAATTCGATGAATTTAGAACTAGGAGTACTATAGGAGTTAAACATGTTAGCCAAAAGTTTGCACGTTATATAAGGCTTAAAATATTTGCTTACTTTTGGTATACGTTTGAAACATTAACTTCAAATACTATCTTTTTTTAAAATGATGGGAAATAGATTTGCTATTTTTATTTTTGTAAGTTGACACCTCGTGGGCAAATATGGAGAATTAGACTTTCAGATTTACGACGAACGCTGTATTTCCTGACTTTGCAGAATACATTCTACACCAAATTATGATATCTCTAGAATTTTTTCAACAGCGAGAAAGGACTTTCTCAAGTGTACTATGAATCTTTTTTTTTTTTTTGACGATCTGCACAAATAGCAAAACTGTTTACATGAATTCACTCATTGCCAATTTTGTCGCTATGCAAATTGTGACTGATTACTTGAGTACGGTATAAAATTACTATTCCACTAAGATTTCACATATTGTGGCTCTACTGGGCTCATGAGTGTGCAATAACGAAATCGTATATACGAAAGATTGCTAGCACACCGTTGTGCTCTAAATCACTTTTGGGACACTTAAAATAAAAGATCTAATTTAAAAAAAATAATATCACAGTTGCTGACCAAAAAAGTTTTGCTAATCATCAGGCTATTTGATGAACCATGCAAATTCAAAATAAATCATGATCTTTGTTTTAAATAATGCCAGAGGAACTCTTACCGTAAACCTGCAGTTCTCTTTCAGCTCTTTCTGTTTGGAAAGATGGCGCCTCGGCTGACACTTCACATCGGTAGGTTCCTTCTGTGTTCAAGTCCGAACTTGACAAGTATACGTTGCCTAATTTCGATTGGCTCAGCTGGATTTAAATTGTATTAAAAAATTAGTATATATACGAAGAGAAATGATCAAAAATATACAAAATACCTTAATAACTAAAACTTCTTAGAGTATTTAAATACATTAGATATTGTTTGACTTTTAGCCTTTCATAAAAAACCAATTAGGCTTAAAAAACGAAATAATTAGTTCCCAAGAAAACTTGTATAACTGAAACATATTTTCACTTGGTTTATTCACTTGAAGTATTCATTCTTTTCATTTCACTAATACTATTTTCAAACAGTTGATATGTCTACTTACATTTACATAGACCCCTAATAGGTCGTACTTCTGTCCCGGGGGATCATCACTTGGTAAGTAGCGGTAAAACTCGACGTTATTTTTGTACCATTTCACCGAGTATAAGTCGTCAGATTCCAAATCGTATGTACAGTTTAGCCACACAGGATCACCACGGCGAACAGCTGTGGGTACTTCTACCTTCTGAAGGCGAAGACCGTACACAACTAAAATAAAATGAATGTTAATAAAAATTAACGCTTGTGTATTTTGCAATATAGAGTAAAACACACACACACACATATATATATATCACAGAGTAACACATGTTACGTATTAAACAGAACTTCTGCTTGTTTGACGTATTTTCTAAATGCATCCATCGGATATGGACTATTTCCGGAATGTCACTTCAAGATTAACTTGACTCCATTTAATAGTGCTGAATTACATCTTGGAACAGTAACGCAAACGTATATATATAGGGTAATAAGGAAAGAGTATCCTATACCTAAAAAATACTATGATTTACGAATTATTTATCCTATGGGAACTAAATTTTAATAGAGGCACATTGAGAATATTAATTTCGTTTGAACATTTAACAGGATGTTAATAAAACTATAATAAAATGTGTCCAATATGAATCCCGTCATTATATATAAGCATATCAAGCATATTCCTAAATGAAACTAATGCAACCTTCAACCGTTCTGGATAGTGTTTGCACTATCTTGCACACTAACACGAAAGAAGGGGGATAAAATCAATGAAAATTTACGAGAAAGGCGATTTAGGTATGGCGTAGAAGCACCCTGCTCCTTGTCCAAACTTCCCTAAGTAAACCTAACGATTCTAAATGTGCCTTCCGTGAAATTGGGCTACCCTGCAGAGTTAGTAGTTTTTACGATATAGCAGTTTTAAATACGAATATTTTCTTCACAATAACCCTGTACAGATAGATATACATGGTCTGGGCATCTTCATTCCAAACACGATCGTTCAGACTCCAATGATAAAATATTGACTTAGGAATGAGTTGATCAATTGCATAGCGCGTGCTGGGAAATCTGAATGGGATCTATCTATACCACTTCACGAGCTTCTCCTCCTGTGAGAAATATCAATAGTCTTCTCTCTTGTGGGACTATCTCCATGCAAACTTGTGAGACCTGTATAATGAGTTTCCTCTGTATACCTTAATATTATTATTTGTAACACACACACACACACAAACTTCCTGACAATCGCCCATAGGTGGTGCTTTTTTAATTTATTGTGACTACAGTCAAACTGTAATATGTATAGTTGAACGGAAGCAAAAGCATTGAACATGCCACCACATGACGAGTCACGTGGGTGTCGTACTCTTTTTGTTTTCCGCAAGCTCATGCAATATTAATGCTTATGTTTTTTATGTGTAACTTGTCAAGGAAAATTGAGCTTTAGTCAAGAGTGCTATGATAAAAGTAATACTAATAATTATTCTATAAGTTGTATTCTTTCACATTCATAATTATTGCGCTGATCGCTACGCTAAATTTAATTAATACAGTGGAAACGATTAAAACTGGCTGTAAGCTGTTTTTTTTTATTTTTACGCTAAAATTATTTTTAGTATAGTATTAACATCCAGTCTGCGAGTCAGGGAGACATGTTTGGTTGGTTGATTCCTGAAAGAAGCTTTTCGGTATTATTTATTTTAAAATTCTGAATAAATATTTGAGTTCCTTGCAATATTTGGACTCCAAGTTGCCCACCAACGTAGCCGAATTCACAGTACTTTTCAGTCTATGAGAAAATAAAATCCATACCTCATCAAAAATTCCATACAACACACGGTAGTAGCCACATATGTTCAACAATACTGAGTCTGGCTCCTCAGTTCTAAAAAGCCATTGTCCCCGCGGATATCGTGGGATCTGGCGGTAGCGATGATCTTAAAAGGTTTAACGAAGCTTACTTGCCGTTTTAATGCTATTAAAGCGGTACCTGCCTGAACATGAACATTTCTGCTATTTTGTGCAAGAGTAACACAGTCTGATCAACATCCTAATCTCCGCATCTTCGTGGCAAAAACTATCGAGAGGCGAGTTATTTTGGCAGTTAAGTTTGGCTTTTACGAGGTTAACAGATACGGACATTTATTGGAGTGTTTTTTTGTTCTAACTTGAATACTAGAAAATGTGAAGCCCTTCTACCTCCCACCCAATTCCTCAGATTCAGCCTCATCGACTCGCAAGCTGGGTGTTAAAAGTAATATTTCATGATTTTGCTAGAAGTTGGGGATAATAATACTGCTCTTTACGGTGAAAACAATTAACGTAACTGATACCCAACACTTATTAGGTAACATAAGCACACACACACACACACACACACACATAATAGTTAGCCTACGACAACTAGAATCTCGCTAGTTTCAGTTTTAATTTAATCAAACTGTGTGCCTTATATTATACAACAATGGTTCCCAAACTCTTTTAGTCTGAGACTCCCTTGATGTGAATAAAAATAGTTTGAGCTCCTCCTCCAACCTATAACCACTGTTATTAACATTTTACGAAAGGTATGGCAAATGTAGACTAACCTGTCTTACGCTTACGTTATAGGTGCTCAACTGTGTACATAATCAGTCAGCACTCTCTCGAATCTCGTGACCGACAAAAGTGGTTGTCCCCCCAACCCTACTAGTTTAGCATGGTGATTGATAAACTGTGCCGTAGTGAAAACAATAACATCTCCTTTTCACATACTGCATCATTTAATTAAGTCAACATAATTTTTATCAGCTTATTGTTTATTTAGAATTAAAAGTAATTCAGCATCTTTGTTTTAGGCCCATTTTTGGTGACCCACCAGATAAAGTTTCAAGGCCTCTAGGGGGCCGCGGATCCCACTTTGGGAAACAATGTTATACAAGATTCATGCATGTTTAAATATTTCAAAGATCTATACTGTTTACATTCTGACCACAAATGATCCCCTTTAAAACTCTGTTAACTGTAGTTATCATTTAGAATTTATTTTAGAGCAACAACACAGAGTAACTTAAACTTGTACCGATCTGTCAAAGAAAAAAAAAGTCTGCAAGAAACGTATTATAAAGTTAACGTCAGTTTCTACCTGACTGAATTGAGGAACAAAACAGGGACAACATGCACAAGTTTCATGGCAAAACAAAGAACTTTATTTGTTCAACACAAACACAAGACAGATAGATACTTGAAAGTAGTTAAACGTGTGCACAAAGAACAGAAACTTCTTTCTCCAAGTGTTAAAAAATCTATGCCAGGAAATAATATGGATACATATGTGAACGAGAATCCAAATCTGGATAGACTGATAGACTCAACCTCTATGTACTTATTCGAATAGGGCCAAATCGTCCACAGCACATTTATCACCAACATCACCTCGACATTCCATTAGCAAAAATCGAGAAAAGTTATTTTTCAAAATACATTAGCACACGTCTAAGGAACTCCCCCAGGACGTCTTCTAGAGAAAAGTTCGGATTCAAGGGGGAAAGGATGTACCAATAAATTCATGGGGCGAAAATTATAGCTTGATGAACAATAGCAGGACCACAGATATGATGTGCACTATGTTTATTTACAGATGAAGGATAAGTTATTTACATTTGTAATGACCCTAGAAAGTGTGTGATAAGCAGGAAAATAATATCACTACATTCTAAAGCTGGTTATTTGCACGCCGTACGTTGATCACGTGCACCAAACGCATGCAAGTGGAATGTTTTTATTTTGTATGAAAAAAATATCCACTTTTCCGAACAGAAAGATATGTTAAATTTCGAGCAAAGTTTCCCTAGGGATCTCTGATCTAGCCGTCTCTAATTTTGAAATTATTATTAAAATGGGCTACTTTAATTGAATGGTTACTCTTAGAAAGCACCCACAGCTCCAAGGAGTAGAGAAAGATATTTATATCCAGATCGTTTTTAGACACGTTAACCACTGGGATGCGCTTTGCTTAAATCAAAGAAACACCTTTCACATACCACGTGCATGTATATATATGCCCCCTCCCCCAGTGGCACAACGGTATGTCTGCGGACTCACAACGCTAGAATCCGGGTTTCGCTACCCGTGGTTGGCAGAGCACAGATAGTCCATAGTGTAGCTTTGTGCTTAACTTCAAAACAAACAATGTATATATATATATATGTGAGGAAAATCTCAAAACCTTCTTTAAAAAAATCATCACAATTTCCAGTCGTAATACAAAGGTTATGACGGATTTTGCCTGTGGTAATAGCACCCAAAAGCGTTGGGGATATCCCATCTATCGGACAAAATCCAAAAAGCAGATGAGAAACCAGTTAGCAATCATGGAAAATTAATTAAGGGTACAGAGTTGAGTGCTTATACTCTCAACGTTTCAACTCTTACTGCCTTGCACTGTCTGCAGCCAGCTGTGGGAAGGCAGTTACCCTTAAAAAGATGTAATAAACTCAAAAGTAGAAATAAAAATATAGCCACCCTAACAATTTTTCTACTAAACATTACCTACCATCCTCCGCACTTAAAAGTTCTAAAAATTCCTAAAGTAGAAACAGAAAAAAGTAATGATAATAATGCTATATGCTAATTATTGAAATTGGATATTAAATTAAATGGTAAAGTACAATTGAATATTTTTGATAAAAGAAGAGCATTTAATTTTCACATCCTTGGTCTACCCACTCCCAATTGTTTAGTTCCTCGTATGATGCCAAAAAGCGCCTTTTCGTCACAATTAAAAATATCTTTAACTGTTTGTAACAACAGTAGATTCTTTGTGGATAATGTTATATTATTAATAACTAATCTAGAAAATAATGGTTATAAATACTGGCAAATAAAAAGGTTTTTTGCAAGGTTTTATAATAAATTTGAAAATATATTACTAGATAAATATTCAATGAGGAAAAACCTTCTTGTCACTAGAGGTAGCTAGCTACTTTTAATACTTAACGTTAAAATTTATTCAGTACAGCCGTGACCGGAAAGATTAACTTCAAGTACTTGGGATTGTCTTAGCTATCCTGTGCTATACTTGAATAATGTTATAACAACAAAAAATGAACTACCTACAGAACTTAAGGTGGGTTTTGTAGTTCTTATTAAGATCTAGTATAAAATTTGCCATTTTCGGAAAACGGTGGCGGTTGGGAGTAACTTATACATATAGTAGAATTATTACATTAGGGTGCTTATTAATATTATTCTACTTTAGGAATTTGTAGAAGTTTTTAATCTAAAGGAGGAGGATGGTAGGTAGTGTTTAGTAGAAATATTTTTAGGGTGGCTATATATTTGTTGCTACTTTTGACTGCAGACAGTGAAAGGCAGTAAGAGTTTTCTCGCTCATACCTCTGGTCGATTTTAAAGTTAAAGATTAACGTTATAATCGGAAACGTCCTTGAGTAAGTCGATGACATTTTACCGTATTTGAACTGGTTTTCTCCTTAATTCGCTCTAAACAATCGTTTCCGAAGATAAGAGACTGCTCTTAGTCACGACTGTACTTTCTAAATAATTATCTGTAAGTTTAGACAGTCACTGTTGCGTTATGAAAAAATATTACTAGGAGTTTTAATATTATTAAAAAATATTGTTTTTGATAAATGTATCCAGGTTTTTGGTAACAGTGACGAACTTCGAACTATAGCTTCTAAAATATATTTTATGGTTTTAATTATTTTGTAGGTAGTTCAAGAAGACCTTTATGTGATCATTAAATAGGCAAGATAAACAAGCATTAAAATCCAATGTGTGTAAAAACAAACTGCCATCTGTAGAGTGCTTTATAACGTTTTTATTACCTCAGTATATTTTAAGTTTATTTATTGTTTTATTTACGTAATATTCTAATTCTACATTAACTATCATTTTAATCGCAGATGTGTGTTCCTTCTGAATTCAAAGTCCCGACGTAAGAAATAAATATTGCAGATGGAAGGGATGGGTATTGAAAGAAATTTCATTAGAAATTTACAACATTTAGACAGGATGATATCATCATCAGGTACGAGTATATATCAGCAGACTTTGTGCATGTTGAATATCAAGGTTGTGCTTTTTCTGATTGACCCTAAATGAATCCACAGCCTTACGGTGACTATTGCCCTTTTCGTGTTCACAAAAATGTTCTGAAGGCTTCCACTGACTTTGTTGACATCACTGTCAGCTTGTGCTCAGTAATTTGTACCTGATGATGACATAAGCTTGTCGAAACGTTGAACATTTGTAATAGTTTTTCTCACTACCCATTCGAGTCCTCTCCAGACTTTATTTTCTAAAACGTGGGATCATTATAATCAACTTTTAAGTAACAAAAACGATAGTCTGTCAGCTTTAACAGCTTGGTGCATTTTATAATTACAATACTAACGTTAATTGTAACTAACAAAAAAGAGGATATTTCTAGTACATAATTATCTCACAAGTACGTAGCTGAAACTTTCGGAGTCAGTTCGGATAAACTGCTTTTTTCTGAATAGGCATGGCCTGGTGGTTAGGGTTCTTGATTCGCAATCTGCTAGTTGCGGGTTCCAATCCCCGTCTCACCAAACATGCACGCCCTTTCAGCCGCAGAGGCGTTATAATGTGATGCCAATCCCACTATTCGTTGGTAGAAGAGTAGCCCAGGAGTTGGCGTTGGATGGTAATGACTAGCTGCCTTCCCTATAGTTATTACACTACTAAATTAGGGACGACTAGCGCAGATAACTCTCGTGTAGGTTTGTGCGAAATTCAAAACAAACAAACGAAGAGGTCACATGAACCTGACTCTCCGTGGTCTTTAAAGACACACACACACACACACACACACACACACGAGTGGCATGCATTGAAATCTGGTCATTTCTAATATTAGTATTAGGTCGTCAAGAAGTAATGTC
>NW_013675674.1:0-2050 GCF_000517525.1 Limulus polyphemus
TTAGTAGAGCATGTTGGTGTTTCTGTAACAGTCTGGCTGTGATTAGTAGAGCATGTTGGGTGTTTCTGTAACAGTTTGGCTGTGATTAGTAGAGCATGTTGGGTGTTTCTGTAACAGTCTGGCTGTGATTAGTAGAGCATGTTGGGTGTTTCTGTAACAGTCTGGCTGTGATTAGTAGAGCACGTTGGGTGTTTCTGTAACAGTCTGGTATAAGTTAATATTCTTAACATTGTTTAATGGAAACTGGAGTTTATTATGAGACAAAAATGAAATGATGACCTATATCTCCAGAATGTAACTTTATTAGTTCAATATTTCACTATTACATCAGGAACTATTGATATCCCACAAGTTCGCTAATCCGGTTAAATCTAAACTGGAAAACTGTCGTTCATAAATTGAACATAGATACATGTGTTTAGATAGTTCATATTATATAACAATAATATCAAACATTCTTGAATTTTAAGCTAACAATACTAAATAAATAACGTGTAAACCAATAAACTTTTAACGTCGTAGGATTGAGAATATAATACGTTATGTATCCAAAACATTTCTTCATATTTATATTGGTAAGTATTTGTCCATGTTATTATATCAGTACATACATAAAACAATGTTTGAACATATATCTCAATCCTTATAATTGTGTAAGAGACTTCTTCAAAGTTCAACATATTAAAATCTTTAAAATGCCATTAACATCTCTACACTAAAGGCCAACCTTTGTATTTGTTCAATGTAGGTTGATTTTTCTTGATTAAAATGGATTCATTAATTTTTCTCTCCAGAACATTAATACTTGACAACCTGTACATGATTGAATATCTGAACGTGCTCGTGACATCCAAAACCTCAATACTAACAGTGCTGTAGCAGAACATTATGGAAAATAACATGGCATACCACAAACAGATAATATCTTATCTAAATGTCAGTGGGGTGAGACTTGGCCTGCCTACTCAGCACCCAGGTCCATACAGTCAGTCTGATGGTTCCCACGTCCAAATAGGTCATAAGTAACACTTTTATTTAGCTCCCTTTAGCTTGCTTCCAAGGGATTATGTGTTTCCTGTAGCTTGCTCCCAAGGGCTTATATGTTTCCTGTAGCTAACTCCCAAGGGCTTATATGTTTCCTGTAGCTTGCTCCCAAGGGCTTATATGTTTCCTGTAGCTTACTCCCAAGGGCTTATATGTTTCCTGTAGCTTACTCCCAAAGGCTTGTATGTTTCCTGCCCGTCCATCGTAACTCCAGATCTACCCCAAATTTTTTTTTCGGCTAGATACTTATATTTATATTCTAACGAGATAAAACATTACAATTTTTCATATTAAATTTTGTCATCTAAGGCTCGTGGTGAAATAAAAGAAAAAAATCATATATTATCTTACGTTGTTGAAAGTAGGTCCCACCAACACTTACCAACAGAGCATCACTTTGTTCATGACAAACGTATGTCGTGCAACCTGGTGGAAATGGTCAAGCATATGGTTCTGGTTATAAATATCGTCAGTTACGTTTATTGTTGGTTAATTTATTACCAACAGAAGGTGGTACAAGTAAGTAAAACAGCATCTGGAAATATTGTACTCTATTGAGGAACAGCATATTAAATTATACAGAGAAACTTGTTATTCCGAACACACGCAAATACTCCATAAAACATGGAGTTTTAACAAATTTCTGGTCTGTCTACACCTACATTAGAAACTGATTTTAAAGTTTTAATTCAAATCTAATATTTACTTCAGAAAATGAATGCTTACAAAACTTCTATCGCCAACTATTGCTTCTCAAGCAACTGTTTTATGAATGGGGTTCCAACGAAATGAGGCTGGCCAACCCTAACCCTCTAAGTGACACAAGTAGAACAAAACTTTTTAAAGGATGCACGGACACCATCACAGCCTGCCTCACATTGTAGAGAGTACTTAGATTCCCCCCCCCCACCTTTTTTATGTACGCATAACCCACTTGAGGCTGTGGGCAAAGAAATGTATCACCTTCTGATATTACAACAAAATATAATTTTATACACAACTATCC
>NW_013675674.1:2836-3435 GCF_000517525.1 Limulus polyphemus
TTAACCAGATACCAGATAATTAAGCAGATATCAAGATATTAACCAGATACCAGATAATTAAGCAGATGTCTGAATATTAATCAGATACATGAAAATTAATCAGATATCAGAATATTAATCAGATACAGGATAATTGAAAAGATATCAGAATATTAACCAGATACCAGATGATTAAGCAGATATCAGAATATTAACTAGATACCAGATAATTAAGCAGATGTCAGAATATTAACCAGACACCATATAATTGAGCAGATATCAGAATATTAACCAGATATCAGATAATTATGCAGATATCAGAAGATTAACCAGACACCAGATAATTAAGTAGATATCAGAATAATAACCAGATACCAGATAATTAAGCAGATATCAAGATATTAACCAGATACCAGATAATTAAGCAGATGTCTGAATATTAATCAGATACATGAAAATTAATCAGATATCAGAATATTAACCAGACACCAGATAATTAAGCCGATATCAGAATATTAACCAGACACAAGATAATTATGCAGATATCAGTATACCAATAAGATACCAGATAATTAAGCATTTATCAGAATATCAATCAGATACAGAATAATTAATTAGAT
>NW_013675674.1:4435-6248 GCF_000517525.1 Limulus polyphemus
CAAAAACAAACAATAAAATGGCTCAGCGGAATTACAACGCTAGCAACCGGCTTTCGATACACGTGGTGAGCGGAGCACAGATAGCCCATTGTGTAGCTTTGTGCTTAACTTCAAAGAACCAAACGTTTAAAATGCTGTATTTGAAAGTATTAAAAGCATTTTTTGTTTAAAATGATGATTTAGAAATAATTACAAATAATATATTTTATGGTATGTAGATACTATGTACATTACAAATAATTAATTAATTGTACTTTTGTGAATTGCAGAGGGAGCTGTTGACTAACTACCGTCCTTTTGGTCTATCAGTTCAAAATTAAGTATATCTTGCACAGAATATCCAAAAAACTTTACCTATCGTGTCCTGAAAATGAAAACTATAAATATATCCTGTTCTCTAGCGGCTCGGCAGAAATTCTGGAGACTTGTAATGGTAAACAGTTCAGACGACTTAAAGGTGTCTTTCTGTTACAAGAAAGAACAACCTATTAAAGCTTATAAACAATCTACTTTCTTCATCAGCACTTTTAAGGCATCGGAACCTCCCAAGTGTGAAGTCTAATCGTTTTTGTAATTTTAGAATTTTAACCAGCTCTGGTTTTGCTTTTATTATTATTTGGAAACTATTTAGTCAATTTATTTTCTCAGAAAATTATATATATATTTAGATAACCTCTAAAGACCTAATTATGTTTTTAATTTTCTCACCACCTGTAATTTTAATTTTCTTGTGCAGAAAATACATACGATTTATACTAAATTTTTTTAATACATTTCAGAAGACCTTGATATTTTTATTAGCATGTTGTCCTTCTTAATTAAATCTTACATTTTTTTAGAGTTATAAGCCTTCAGACTTTCTGCCGAGCTACTAGATGGCACCACTTTCACTATTTCTGTTAATTAATCTACATACGAAACTGTTGTTTTTAATGTGGTGTAAGAGAGTTAAATTTGAATGGAAACGTAAAAATAGTTTCATTTTGGTATTTGGAACGAGTCTGCCAATATACAGTATTAATCCATTCAGCTAACTTGGTTGGAATCGCTACAGTACATTTATATTTTGAGATAATTTAAATATCGAATCTTACTTTATCAATATTCCCCCTGAAAGAAATTAACCGATAATAATTTACTCTCCCAACATCCTACATGAAAATTTCAGCCGGAGAATTCCCCCCCCGTCGCCAGTAATTTGAAATATTTTTAACAACATCTTCTGCAACCAAGTGGACCTTAGCCAATAGTTTTACTGTCATAAGGAGCATGCACATGTTATGCAGGTTCTACGTCAATGATACATTCACACAGATGAAGAGGTAAAAAAAAAAAAATAGCACTCGACTCTTAATGTTGACAAAGATAGATAGGTTCGATCACATGTCAAAAAGAAAGATAGAATCACATGTGATTAATGAACTTGAGCATCGTCCTGCTGACGGTGTTCCAAAATCCCTAGCGTATTTAAATTCCTACCCCCCCCCCCCCTCATATTAAGTTCACTTCTGAACTTGAAGGAAATGGATCGCTGGACTGTCAAATTTTGCCTTTACCTAGTGAAACCAGGGTACTTGGTAATACGACTACAGGAAGGTAATAAATTAACTGTTCTCTCCTCACAACTGGACCTAGAGACCTTCATTAACTCTTCTCTCCTCACAACTGGACCTAGAGACCTTCATTAACTCTTCTCTCCTCACAACTGGACCTAGAGACCTTGATTAACTCTTCTCTCCTCACAACTGGACCTAGAGACCTTGATTAACTCTTCTCTTTTCACAACTGGACCTAGAGACCTTCATTAACTCTT